>NW_019396863.1:0-135830 GCF_000591075.1 Eurytemora carolleeae | reverse complement strand
AACCAGGTTTGGGATCTGCTCCAGATATTACAGGAGCGGGTTGACCAGCGAACCTGTAATAATAAAGATATTAAACTGATTGACGGACTGAAGGCTTTATCAGTCATGCATGCCCGACTTGGTAAACTAACTAAAAAGGCACATAAACGTTAAGTTGGGAAACCTTGATAATAAAGGGATTCTGACTAACAATTATGTCAACAGTTTATCTTTAAGTAATATGATGTATGCATTTATAATTTTGTAAATAAATGTGTTAACATTGTATTGAATGGATTAATTACTTTGGGTGTTAATAATTGCACGAGCATATAATTGTATAAGGCTTACTCTGATAGAGATAGTCGAAGTATAATAATGCCAGGTTGCAAATATATATCAACAGCGCATGAGGGTTAGGCCCGAGTGATGGAAATAACCCGAGCTGCAATGTTGTCAGGTTGCCAAGATAATAGATTTAAAACAAGTAGAATAACTTGAATTATAATCTTATCAAAGTTTGCTAATTAAGTTTGCCAATTCATTGCACATTTTAGTAGTAAGAGAATACTACATTAACATTTTTTATCAGTCTTCGATATCTGTAAAGGGAAGTTGCAGACTTGTTTGGGTTCAGTGGCGTACCCGGGGGGGGGGCAGTAGTGCTCTCCCCCCCCCCCCCTGGAAAATACAAGATTAAGAGGAAACAAATTTAAAAAGTAACACCTGACAATGACAAAGGCTAAGGATTTGTCTAAATTCAATGTTAATACAAAATTTTAAGATACTTCAAACCAAAATTTTTGCATAAACGAGACCTCGACATATTAGATGCTTATAACATGATGGAAGATTTAATAAAGGTATTCTATTTTTCTATTTTTTCTTACATTCAATTAATAAAGGAATTGAGTCTTTGCCACAAACTCAAATATTCAAACCTTTGGAACCTGATGTTGTAAACCTTTGATATTTCAAATTCAGAATATTTGATCCAACAGAATTCATAGTTTGAGATATCTAAGGTCTACAACATTTGGTTCCAAAGATATAGTGATTAGAAAATCAGAGTTTGTGGCAAAGACTCAATTCCTTTATTTCCACAAAGAGATATTAAGCGTAATTTCAAGTTCCCCTTTATGCAATGATGACAATAACATCGAAAGAAGGAAAGAGAAGTTTTAGCCTTCATTACACAAGATGTACTATGACGGAGAGCAGACTGTAGTAAACCCCGAGATTTATTTGATTTAACTAACAGAACTCTTTCCTTTCTTATGTAATAAATTGCAATAATTAACTCTCTTTATCCCGTTTATTGATCTAAGCTTATTAATTCTTGTTTATTCAGGAGATCACTTTCGGTCTCAAGCTCCACCTTCTGTACTCCAGCAGGTCTCTTTCTATGCTGAAGAGGCGGTCTGGTACTCCCATAGGTTCCTTAACTGTTCCATGATCTTCATGAGATCCCTAAGTTGATACTGTATCTGCAGGAATCCATACACCAGGATCATCAGGGTTATCCTCGGAGGATGAGATGGTTATAACCTCCATTGCAGCTAAAGTAACTTCTGTGGTATTGTTAGAGATATTTCTAGCTTTTAGTATACTTAGATAATGAATACCTATTTATCCTTTTAGTTATAAAGAGTTAGTATCCTTTACATAGCTTTACGGAGCTATCTGTTTTATTTAGCTTTGCGGAGCTAGGTATCATATTTAGCTTTGCGGAGCTATTTACTTTATCTAGCTTTACAAGCTATTTGTCTTTTTTAGCTTTGTGTAGCTAGATATCCTATTTAGCTTTGCGTAGCTATTTACTTTATTTAGCGTTGTAAGCTATTTATCTTATTTAGCTTTGCGTAGCTAGGTATCTTATTTAGCTTTACGGAGCTATTTACTTTATTTAGCGTTGCAAGCTATTTTTCTCATTTAGCTTTGCAGAGCTATGTTTTGTATTTACCTTTGCAGAACTTTATATTCTTGTCTGTCTATACTGAGCTAGATATCTATAACTAGCTATACAGAGTTAGATCTTAGTTAGATTAATCTTATTTATCAATGAGTAAATGTTGGGAGCTGCACTGACCTCTATAAAGATAAGATTATGTTATATCTTCCTACTACTTAGGTTTTGTGTGCACTGAGGTTCCCTTTTGCTTTGATTCGTTTATATAGAGAGCGGCAGCATGTTCTATATATATATATACATATATATACGTAAATACTAAAGTATTCCTAATCCGTTCTAGATTACAACAAGACTTAACGATCTTGCACTAATGGCTCTCTACTGAGAAAATCATTGAAATGTTTGTGCAAGCAAATCCCAGAAAGATCCATGTTAAAATTGATAAGAGGGGGGGGGGGGTCCAAAAATCGTTCTCTAGGAAATTACCGGTTCAATAATTCTTTAGTTTAAAATTTAATTTTCATTTTTGTGTTTAGTATTTGACTAACTTCATATGATGCTAATGTGTTTTCAAATTTAATATATTACATCCACATGAAAACGAAGTAATCCTATCGAAATTAGAGAGTGGGGTATGGAAATTTTAGACATATCTTTTCTTAAATTTTCATTTCTTATTTCTCTGGGAATGAGAGTGATTTGTATATAGAAACATCTTAGGTTGTGGATAAGCTGTTTCAAGTTTCTAGTAATTTTGCCTCGGATCCTATTACTCCAGCTAAACAATGGGAGGAGTTCCAGGAGATTTCTGGTTTGGTGGAACGGGTTCGGGAGATCGAATCAGGGCATTCCATGTGTCGAACCCTTCCTGATAGAAGATCTGCTGTTAAACCCTTCACGGCCTGGCTAGAAGGTCTAGGAGCGGATATTAAGAAGGTTTGTAAAGTTTTTCGTAAAGTTATCGCTCATCAATGTCTCCTTCTGATGCCTCTAGATATTACAGGAAGAAACCAGGATTTGGTCATTTCGGTCAATCAAAAATTATGAACCTGGCACTGCCTAATGCATTATATTGTTTACCGTCTAATGAGTTAAACTCCTATCTTTATAGTTTATTTAGATTAACTCCATCTTATCAAGCAGTTAATTTTTTCAGAATACATTAAGTTACTCAATTACAGGTTGAGATAGCAGATTACGGAGTTCAAGGATTAGGTCTGCGTGTTACTGAAGACATGGTTGAAGGAGAAGAGGTGATCAAGATCCCCCAAAAAGCCATGATGTCCGTTGAAACAGCTAAATCTTCCTCTATCGGATCCCTCATTGAGAGAGATCCTTTACTGCAAACCATGCCAAATGTAGTTCTAGCAGTTCACCTGTTGATAGAACGGAATTCTCCTGCTTCTATCTGGGAACCTTATATCAATATCCTTCCACACTCCTACTCCACGGTTCTCTACTACTCTCCCAAACAACTGGAAGGATTAAAAGGATCTCCTGCTATGGAGGATGCTCTAAAACAATACAAGTTTGTTGCGCGTCAATATGCGTATTTTTATCGTCTGTTTGCAAACACCATGTTGAAAGATTATCTGACCTTTGACGAGTATAGGTGGGCGGTATCAACTGTGATGACGAGACAGAATGTTGTTCCCCTTAAGGAAGGTCCTGGAGAGTGTAATGCTTTAATTCCGTTCTGGGATATGGCGAACCATGACGAAGGTCAGGTCTCAACAGATTATGATATTGAAAACCATTATTCTATCTGCTACGCACAACGTAAGTTTACTAAAGGAGAACAGCTGACCATCTTCTACGGAGTTCGTGCAAACTGTGATCTTCTTATACACAACGGTTTTGTGTTTCCAGATAATCAGGAGGACTGTCTCACTCTCCGTCTTGGTGTCGCAAAAACTGACGCACTAGCCGCCGCCCGCCTCGCCTTATTGGAGAAGGTTGGGGTTGTTAGTCAGAAGTTTTATCTGAACAGGACTGAGGAACCTTTGGACGGAAAGCTAGTCGCTTTTCTCCGGGTTCTACAGATGGATCAAACCCAGCTGACAGAGTGGCAGGATAAGGAGCAGGCGGAGAATATTCTAGACTTAAAGGTATTTTTAATTCTTAGTGTAATCCGGTATTATTAATCTCCATTTTTACATAAACTAGACATTTATTAATTTGAAAGTCCCAAGCTCTCTACCCCTCCTCATTTTTATAAGAAAAATTTTAATACTTTTATGAAAATAAATGTAAATAAATATAGAAAAATAATTAAAGGCCTTCTTTATCAACAAATTTAAATATCACAAATTGTAAAACCAAGCTTTAGATTTGATCTATTATTTTCACTTCAATTCTAAAAAAATAGGGTTTTAGGGTGATTTAAACTTTTCATTTTTACTCTTTGATTCAATGATTTTTTTTCGTGGATTTTTAAAAATTGAAATTTGTTGATGCAAATTTTTTTCAATTCTAACCATTCATAAGCCTTCACTGGGATCGTGTGAGGTTAAAACATTGCTAATATTGTAGATTGAGTTAGATTTATTCAGTATATGATAAAACATTGCTAAAATTGGAGATTGAGTTAGATGTAGATAGTAAAGCTATGCAGTATATGATTAAACATTGTTAATATTGTAGATTGAGTTAGATGTAGATAGTAAAGCTATGCAGTATATGATAACTCGGTGTGCCCTTCTCCTCAGAGCTTACCCAACCACACGCGAGCAAGACGAGCTAATTATGAAGGAATTAAAGGTATATTTGAAATTTTTCACTATGCATTAGAAATTCCGATGTAGTGAGGGCCCATATATTCAGAGATGGTTGTTTTATAAGGCATTGACCCTACTAAAAAGCTATAAACTAAATTTATATATATATATCAAAATAATATTTGAAGGAAAACAATTACAGGAGATTAACAGAAAAGACTATTACCAGTGGGGTATCTAAGACAGGAGAGATTATAATACTATTTTTCTTGCAATTAAATAGGACCTGTTTTAATATGGTAAATAATGAAAGTTGACAAAATTCTGATGAAGTTTAATTTTGTTTAAGGATGATAAGGACCGATCAACCTGCCAGCTGCGTATGTGTGAGAAGGATATTCTGATTAACTGTGTGAAGTACTGCGAACAGAAACTGAAAGCTCTCAACAACAAACAATAAATCAAGATAGATTTAAGCACACAGTAAAATCAGTGGAAAGACATCTCATCGTTGAATTTGTAACTCAAAGAAAAATAGCTGATTTTGAGAAATTAATTTAAGTTTTGGATAAAAAGTATTAATAAGAAATACTGAAATAGTTTTGTCCAGGTTTACAACACCAGCAATTAACTAAAAATACTACGATGAGAATCAGAAAACTGTGGAAGCGAAAGACGACTTTAAGACTCAAGTTATGACTTGAAATAATCCATTTGACATGGGCACAGCAATTATGCAGTGTGCACAGTACACTAACATTGTTACAATGTCGTCTTCCTATTCCACAGTTTTCTGGTTCTCCTTGTACAAAATTCAAGCCCTTAAACACCTTTCTATCCTTGCAGTCAATAATTAACTAAGTTGTATATATGAAAATGAAAAAGAATTAATTCCATCCATTTAAAATCTATTTATTATTTGTATTTATAGTTTTATACTGTTTGTACATTTGTCCTACTGCTTATGTATTATGGAGCATCTTCTTTACTTCTAGTTTACAAATAAATTTTGCAATCCTTTAATGTTGTATTTCGGATTGCCCTTAATATGAGTGAACAGTCCCTTGAATTCAACGGGATGCCAGAGATCAGTACAACCCAAGCCGTAGCAGAAGACACACACAAGTCTCCTGCACTATACCGCTCCGGGTCCTGTGCTATATACACGCACAGACAGCATACAGAGGGAACTTAACAGGATGAGCTACTTAGAAGAAGATGAATCCAGCTTACATCAATGAAGCTGCTTAGATGTAGATGAAGTGGATCCTGCAGATCTTGCTCCTCTTGTCAGTGGGAATGCTTCCATTGTCACTGCTCCAGCCTCAGAGGATGAAGACGTAGCTGAGGACGCTGTAGAGGACAGGGATGATGATGAGGGGATGGAAGATGTCTCACAGATACTCCGGGACGTCGTCAGTGATCTGGAGGAACTTAATACAGAGCTGAGAAGCATTTTGTCCCCTGCTCTTGGGGACACCGGCTCCCATCAGTCTGCTGATGTCCCACAAGTTGATGTTTGGGACACAGGGAAGACTTGGGAGCAAGAATACAGACTGCACCCTGATCCGAGTATAGATGAGATCAGTAGCAGGCTGTTTAACCAGGTTTGGGATCTGCTCCAGATATTACAGGAGCGGGTTGACCAGCGAACCTGCAATAATAAAGATATTAAACTGATTGACGGACTGAAGGCTTTATCAGTCATGCATGCCCGACTTGGTAAACTAACTAAAAAGGCACATAAACGTTAAGTTGGGAAACCTTGATAATAAAGGGATTCTGACTAACAATTATGTCAACAGTTTATCTTTAAGTAATATGATGTATGCATTTATAATTTTGTAAATAAATGTGTTAACATTGTATTGAATGGATTAATTACTTTGGGTGTTAATAATTGCACGAGCATATAATTGTATAAGGCTTACTCTGATAGAGATAGTCGAAGTATAATAATGCCAGGTTGCAAATATATATCAACAGCGCATGAGGGTTAGGCCCGAGTGATGGAAATAACCCGAGCTGCAATGTTGTCAGGTTGCCAAGATAATAGATTTAAAACAAGTAGAATAACTTGAATTATAATCTTATCAAAGTTTGCTAATTAAGTTTGCCAATTCATTGCACATTTTAGTAGTAAGAGAATACTACATTAACATTTTTTATCAGTCTTCGATATCTGTAAAGGGAAGTTGCAGACTTGTTTGGGTTCAGTGGCGTACCCGGGGGGGGGGCAGTAGTGCTCTCCCCCCCCCCCCCTGGAAAATACAAGATTAAGAGGAAACAAATTTAAAAAGTAACACCTGACAATGACAAAGGCTAAGGATTTGTCTAAATTCAATGTTAATACAAAATTTTAAGATACTTCAAACCAAAATTTTTGCATAAACGAGACCTCGACATATTAGATGCTTATAACATGATGGAAGATTTAATAAAGGTATTCTATTTTTCTATTTTTTCTTACATTCAATTAATAAAGGAATTGAGTCTTTGCCACAAACTCAAATATTCAAACCTTTGGAACCTGATGTTGTAAACCTTTGATATTTCAAATTCAGAATATTTGATCCAACAGAATTCATAGTTTGAGATATCTAAGGTCTACAACATTTGGTTCCAAAGATATAGTGATTAGAAAATCAGAGTTTGTGGCAAAGACTCAATTCCTTTATTTCCACAAAGAGATATTAAGCGTAATTTCAAGTTCCCCTTTATGCAATGATGACAATAACATCGAAAGAAGGAAAGAGAAGTTTTAGCCTTCATTACACAAGATGTACTATGACGGAGAGCAGACTGTAGTAAACCCCGAGATTTATTTGATTTAACTAACAGAACTCTTTCCTTTCTTATGTAATAAATTGCAATAATTAACTCTCTTTATCCCGTTTATTGATCTAAGCTTATTAATTCTTGTTTATTCAGGAGATCACTTTCGGTCTCAAGCTCCACCTTCTGTACTCCAGCAGGTCTCTTTCTATGCTGAAGAGGCGGTCTGGTACTCCCATAGGTTCCTTAACTGTTCCATGATCTTCATGAGATCCCTAAGTTGATACTGTATCTGCAGGAATCCATACACCAGGATCATCAGGGTTATCCTCGGAGGATGAGATGGTTATAACCTCCATTGCAGCTAAAGTAACTTCTGTGGTATTGTTAGAGATATTTCTAGCTTTTAGTATACTTAGATAATGAATACCTATTTATCCTTTTAGTTATAAAGAGTTAGTATCCTTTACATAGCTTTACGGAGCTATCTGTTTTATTTAGCTTTGCGGAGCTAGGTATCATATTTAGCTTTGCGGAGCTATTTACTTTATCTAGCTTTACAAGCTATTTGTCTTTTTTAGCTTTGTGTAGCTAGATATCCTATTTAGCTTTGCGTAGCTATTTACTTTATTTAGCGTTGTAAGCTATTTATCTTATTTAGCTTTGCGTAGCTAGGTATCTTATTTAGCTTTACGGAGCTATTTACTTTATTTAGCGTTGCAAGCTATTTTTCTCATTTAGCTTTGCAGAGCTATGTTTTGTATTTACCTTTGCAGAACTTTATATTCTTGTCTGTCTATACTGAGCTAGATATCTATAACTAGCTATACAGAGTTAGATCTTAGTTAGATTAATCTTATTTATCAATGAGTAAATGTTGGGAGCTGCACTGACCTCTATAAAGATAAGATTATGTTATATCTTCCTACTACTTAGGTTTTGTGTGCACTGAGGTTCCCTTTTGCTTTGATTCGTTTATATAGAGAGCGGCAGCATGTTCTATATATATATATACATATATATACGTAAATACTAAAGTATTCCTAATCCGTTCTAGATTACAACAAGACTTAACGATCTTGCACTAATGGCTCTCTACTGAGAAAATCATTGAAATGTTTGTGCAAGCAAATCCCAGAAAGTTGAAGCTTAAAAGAGTTGGTGAATATGTAGATTGAGTAAATTCTATCTAAAAATTTCAGAAGAAATTTCGTTTATTAGTGAAAATAAAATTTTTAATGATGCTGTGATTATTGATTTAGTTAGCTGTGATGGAGTTAAGTGATAAATTCAAGTTAAAAAGTTTAAGTTGGTTTTCCGAGAAAAGGAATAATTTTTATATTCTATAAGGTTGGTAACGCCCTTGTCCCCCCCCCCCTGTCTAAAATCCTGTGTACGCGCCTGTATTGTGTTGCTTGATTTTGACAATTGAATGAAGTCTTAGACACACATTCAAATGTTCTAATCCCTATATGTGTGTGACCTAATGTTCTAAACCTTCGAACTTACATTACCTGATCTATCGCAATACATAGTTTGAGATATCTAAAGGGTCCACGACTTGGGGTTGCAAATATATGGGGATTAGAAAATCAGATTTTATGACAAAAACGCAATTTTTTATTAGCAAAAAGGTTCATTCCAAAATTGTATTGCTCGTACGTAAGGACGGGAAAATATATTTATAGTACTTTTCAACTTTCTTTCTAATTTTATATTTGTTTTCATTAATTGTGAAGTTACGGGGTGTCTAAAAAAGACAGGAACTACGGAACGAATTTAGAGACTGATAATACCAACAACTCTCCAAATTTCTAAATGTACATAATAAAATGTTATGTACCTTTAAAATTGAAAAAGTTAATTATCATGGCACAATACAACCTCAATCTACTAAATTTAGAACCTTTAACCCAAACTAAAAACATTCTATGATGCTGAGACGTCAGGAGTTTAGGAAACGTTTAGGAAAGGGTTTCATCATTCCTATTAAATGAGATTGGTTCTATAGCATTGCATAGCAGGTTTTCCAGCAGGGGAGTGCTAGACACTCCTGTATGCCGTGTCCATTGGCACCTGGTCCAATCAATGTTCAGTCATGTGTTTGTTGTCTATTCTGAACCAATAGAAATAGTATGGCGGTAACATATATCTTTCTATCTCATTAACCAATCAGAGATATGAATCCTTTAATCGGCGCTATCATGGTAAATGGAATTATTTACTTCTACTGAAACTATAGTGGAACTGGAAACTTTTCAATACATTGAATAAGATGAGCTCAGTATGCAAATATTTTTACCAAGTGTATAATCACAAACATCCCGACCTTCTAAAGCTAAATATTTAGAAGCATGATTAGTATCTATCAACCGAATCATATGAACATGTAAACATTAAACATATCTAGAATTATAAAAATATTGTAAAAGTATGATCTATTAAAGGGAGTGACTGGCAATGTATGGGAGTTGAACTGAGAACGTAATATTGTAGAGAAATTTTTTAGGATTCATTGAGACATATTCTATTTATTCGTACACAATTATAATGGTACAATTTGAAATCAACGAAGAATGAGATCTATAAAATATAAATATATAATTAATGTATAGTCGAAAACAATAAAAAATTAATTCTGTCTAAAACATTTTGATTTGACAGTGGAATTCTCCACGCATTTTCAGCCGGATTCGCGTAAATCATGTTTGACTTTACTAGAGACTTGTTCAAGGACAGTTTATCTACATAGGGTTCATTTGCAATATTAGATAAATTCTTACATAATTTTGTTCTTTGGTCATTTTTGCATAAATCAAACATTAGTTGGATGCTGAGCTTGGGACTTTTACAAATAGATTCGCAAAATGATACAAATCGGCTACACAACATAGTTTTTAAATTCGTAAATTTCATGAAAAATGCGGTACATAAAAGTCCAAATTTGGGAATCAAGATGTCTTCCAATCAAAAAACGCCTTTATTAAATTGTTCTTAGAATTAAATTTTACATAAGATGATAGGAAGCCTTTATATGATATTCATATGTTTCATACCATTTTCACTGTACCCTAATATACATTGAGACAATAACTGTTAAGCTGTTTTCACATATTTTAAATTAGGTTTAAAATTACACCAAAAATAAGCCTCGAAAATTTTATTTATTATATTATTATCAAGTTTACATATCTCCTGGACCCAGTAGATAGGTAGGATCAGGCTTATATATCTCCTGGCCCCGGTAGATAGGTAGGATCAGGTTTATATATCTCCTAAACCCAGTATGATAGATAGGATCAGGTTTATATCTCTTCTAGACCCAGTAGATAGGTAGGATCAGGTTTATATATCTCCCGGACCTATTAGATAGGTAGGATCAGGTTTAAATATCTCCTGGACCTAGAAGATCGGTAGGATCAGGTTTACATATCTCCTGTACCCAGTAGATAGGTAGGATCAGGTTTATATATCTCCTGAACCCAGTAGAGTGGAAGGATCAGGTTTAGATATCTCCTGGACCCAGTAGATAGGTAGGATCAGGTTTATATATCTCCTGGACTCTGTAGATAGGTAGGATCAGGTTTATATATCGCCAGTACCCAGAAGATAGGTAGGATCAGATTTATATATCTCCAAAACCCAGAAGATAGGTAGGATCATGTTTATATATCTCCTAGGACCCAGAAGATAGGTAGGATCAGGTTTATACATCTCCAGGACCCAGAAGAGAGGTAGGATCAGGTTTATATATCTCCAGGACCCAGAAGATAGGTAGGATAAGGTTTATATATCTCCTGGACCCAGGAGATAGGTAGGATCAGGTTTATATATCTCCAGGACCCAAAAGATCACGTTTATATATCTCCTGTACCCAGTATGATAGATAGGATCAGGTTTATATATCTCTAGGACCCAGTAGATAGGTGGGATCAGGTTTAAATATCTCCAGGACCCAGTAAATAGTTAGGATCAGGTTTATATATCTCCAGGACCCAAGAAAGGTAGGATCAAGGTTATGAACTAAATTAAAAATAATCTGAATACTTTTACAAGTGTTTAATGTTAAAGGTCTATAATTTATAAAATTATGGATTTAGAAAAATGGAAACAATCATTAAATTCAATTTTTATGTTACAACCATGATTTGATTATTTTAAGACTTAAAATTTAATTTCCGAAAAAAACTTATTTTCGAAACATTGTAGATTTTCGTTGTAGTGAAATTTTAGGATTCAAATTCAGAAAGCTAAAGGGGATGGTGGAGTTGGCATGCTTGATATAGGGGGGGCCTTCATTTTTGGTTCAAATCTTCAAATTTTTTGGCTGCACGCCTAATTAGTGTTCAAAATTCCTCAAATAAAATAAAATTTAATTTTAATGACCTCTAATGACCTCTAATGACCTCTATTGACCTCAACAAATAGAAAATATTTCAACTATGGCTTAATGTCTATCAAACGAAAGCTAGGAACCCAGGGAATACAGTAGCAGCAACAAATACAGTGTTTGACCTTCTAATGACCTCTTACGACCTCTAATGACCTAAATGACCTACAAAAATGAAAATGTTTTAACTATGGCTTTATGCATATCAAACGAAAGCTAGGAACCCCAGGGAATACAGTAGCAGCAACAAATCCAATGTTTGTCCTTTTCGATTAAGTGATTATGATGCTAAGGTTTCCATTTAGGGTTTACAAAAGAAATCGTTTTCTTGAATATCTTTATTCAATAATTAAACAATAACAAAAATAATAAAGCCTGTCAATAGTTCATTTACGGAGTAGAAGAAAATGATTTTAAACATTTTTCTAGGATCTTGAACAAACATTGCACCTAAACAATCTTAGGTTACATTTTATGCATTTTTGACAGAAATGAGAACTAATTTTGAATTGGTAACATTATTTTGAAGGTAAAATGCAGTTGTTAATATGTAACTTCTACATTGTCTGGTGGACTGCTGCCGTTATTAAAATAAGCAGCTGATCTAGTCGTCCTCCAGGAGCTGCAGAAGCAGCTGATCTAGTCATCGTCTTGTTCGAGCTGCTTCAAGAGCTGCATTCTCTTCCTCTCCAGCTCCTCCTCACTTAGCTCTCCCTCCTCCGCGCTGTCATGAGTACGGGAGCGCTTCTCACGTTTAGGAGGCGGGGACGGGGAGTCCCGCCTCCCACTGGGAGATCGAGAGGGGGTCCTTCGCTTCTTTTTCCTGGAAAAAAACATAGATTTACTAGACTTTCAAGGCGGCGTTTAACTCTTTCAATAACAACAATACATGTACTTCGTCTATCTTCTTTATCTTTTAAACCATATTTAAAGAAATGATAATGGAGTTAAATCTTTTCGGTAGAAATAAACGAGTTAATATTAATGTTCAGATAATAAAAACGACGAAGATATAACTGTCATCGTTCCTTATAATAGGGTTGAAGGGTCCCCGTCCCGTTTTCATTTTTAAATGAGGGAGAATTAAACATCGTGATGACAGTTCTAAGGAAATTATTCAAATATTTGATTGTGTTAAATGACCCACCTGGAGCGTGACTCCTCTTCACTAGACGGAGATCTGCTCTCACTCCTAGATCTAGCTCTCTTCTTCTTCTTCCTCTTCTTCTTACGTTCCTGCTCACTCTCACTTTCACTCTCACTCGAGTCTAAACATAAACAATTTAAATAATTGAACTAAAATGCGTTAAATTCACAATATTATCTATATATGTAAAGCAGTAATCTTTGTTTGTTGTTTGTTTGTATGACCTATCATAACTTAGGAACCTATTGACCGGTTTGCCTCAAATTTTGGTTGGGGAACTCGGCAGAACCACGGGAATGTTCTCAGTTTGGTTTTAAAATTCTAGGTTGAATGAGTTAACTTGTATAAAGAAATTTCAGTTTTCAGGTGATATGTTGGGTTCCAAAGCTAGTTATTAAGTAAGACAATAAATAAAAAAAAGATTAGAAGTGGAGAACAATATGAAAACCTTGAACGATCTACGTATTTTCATTTATTCGAATCTCAAAGAGGCTAACAATTTGTCAGGCTAATTTACAGGAGTTCATTTAGAGATTTTGTGGCAGATTATATGAACTACGATACTACATGTGGAAGATATTATGAACTAAGATACTAATTGTTGCAGATGTTATGGACTAATATACTATTTGTAGGAGATATTATGAACTAAGATACTAATTGTGGGAGATGTTATGGACTAATATACTATTTTTAGCAGATATTATGAACTAAGATACTAATTGTGGGAGATGTTATGGACTAATATACTATTTTTAGCAGATATTATGAACTAAGATACTAATTGTGGGAGATGTTATGGACTAATATACTATTTTTAGCAGATATTATGAACTAAGATACTAATTGTGGGAGATGTTATGGACTAATATACTATTTTTAGCAGATATTATGAACTAAGATACTAATTGTGGGAGATGTTATGGACTAATATACTATTTTTAGCAGATATTATGAACTAAGATACTAATTGTGGGAGATGTTATGGACTAATATACTATTTTTAGCAGATATTATGAACTAAGATACTAATTGTGGGAGATGTTATGGACTAATATACTATTTTTAGCAGATATTATGAACTAAGATACTAATTGTGGGAGATGTTATGGACTAATATACTATTTGTAGGAGATATTATGAACTAAGATACTAATTGTGGGAGATGTTATGGACTAATATACTATTTGTAGGAGATATTATGAACTAAGATACTAATTGTGGGAGATGTTATGGACTAATATACTATTTGTAGGAGATATTATGAACTAAGATACTAATTGTGGGAGATGTTATGGACTAATATACTATTTGTAGGAGATATTATGAACTAAGATACTAATTGTGGGAGATGTTATGGACTAATATACTATTTGTAGGAGATATTATGAACTAAGATACTAATTGTGGGAGATGTTATGGACTAATATACTATTTGTAGCAGATATTATGGACTGTTTCTTAAAAGGTTATTCAATGGCTTTTTTTGGGTGTAATGACTATGAGTATGTAATGTTCACCCAGATTTAGATAGTTAGATTTGACATAAAACCCTCCGTTACTATTTTCAGAAAGTGAATACTGGAGACTTGGATAATTTGTTTAACGAAACCGACCTGAACGTCTGTGTTTCTTTTTCCTTGAAGTTCTTCTGTCTTCGCTTTCACTGCTGCTTTCACTTGCTTTCTTCTTCTTCTTATTCTTCTTCTTAGCTTTCTTCCCGTGATTATGTTGACAAGTTTCTTCCACGTCACGGATATAATCCCTGAAGAAATTTTTTTTTTTGGAATGTTAATATTTTTTCCTTTAAACTTTTAAACGAAGTATATCAGAAGACGTTTCGAAAAACGCTTCATTATTATTATTAGATAAAAAAGAGAAAGGATCCATGCATTTTCTTGATTAATTCAGGGGTGTATATTTTAAAGAATTACATCCCCCAGGCGGGGAGGGGCTCTGGGAAGAATGGTTTTTGGTGATCTGGGGAAAAAAATGAAAAATTGGACATACGGTTTTTTCATTCTTTTATACTTTAAGTTACTTCTAGGCAAAATAAGTGATCTTTCGATAAAATATAATTAATTATTTTAAAATAACCACAGCAAAGTTAATAAATCCAATGTTTCAGTAAATAAAGAATTTAGTGAAAGAGCCAGTCACTGTGATAACAATTACGTGGCAACGACATTAATTGTTCAGGATTTGTGGATCACAATTTAATAGTTCTTTCCATAGAAACAGGTTTAAAATAAAAACAGTCAGAGCTGAAAACTTTAGAATGGGATATCCTTAATCCTGATCGGATAATTAATCTGGAGATTAAAAATGAGAGGACTGATGCATTATTATATAACTATTTTTATAACGACAACTATCTTCAGGGGTGTTTATTTTTCATAATTACAGAAATAATTTTTAATAGGGAAAAAATGATTTTTTATTCTTTTTGTGACTATTTAGCCATAATTTCATTAATTTCCCCCTAAAATCATTCATTTCCCCCAATTCAGCGAATAAACCCTTAATAAATGTTTATGAAAAAAAATTATTTAAAAAAAGGGGGGGGGGGGTGAGAAAAATTATATTCAGAGAAAATATACATCCCTGACTCTTTTAAAGTATAAATTTTCTTACTTGAAAATGGATTCTGCTTTAGCCTCGGACAATGAGTTACAAATAGATTTATCTTTAATCTTGTTCCAAACATCATCCCAGGAATTCATGTCATCTATATTCATGTCCACCAGCAGGGATCTAAAATTTATTTATTTAAATTTTAAAATTAAGTTTTCTACGTGATTTTGTTACAATCCAAGAAGAACCTTTCGATTCCATAAATTAGGCTTTATTGGTAATTCGGGCCTGATTTAGCAATCCCAATGTACAATATACAATGAGTTCAAAACTGTAGAAACGGTTGTACCATAGTTTTGCGTATTATTTTAGTGTTACTTGTTTTGCTAGAAATAGTTACTCATATGAGAAGGCAAATCAAGATTTTATATTACCAATTAGGACGCACTTATGCGGAAGCACTTAACTTCAAACCCAGTAATATTGAAGCACATGAGGACGCACAAAAAATGTGACATACATACATATTAAATACATGCATACATCATAGTTTAATATAAAAAGATATAGTTCTAAATTTCCACGAATTTTTAATCAAAGTTTGTAATCTTCCAACTGACCTTATTTCCGACTCAATTTTCTTAAATCTTTTTGCTTCCTCCTTCAACCTCTCCTTCTCCCTAGACTCGGCCTTCTCCAGCAGGGCGTTGTAGGTCAGCTTCACATTCCCGGCGTCCAGGGTAGCCGACCTCTACATTAAATCAAAGTTTGTCAACTTTTTTTACAATAGAAAATTTTCTCAATATCAATTCTTCAAGCGTATAAAATGTGAAAATTCCTAAGAAATCCAATTGTAAGCGTTTAACATAATTTAATTCCCCACATCAGCAGCATAAAAAATATTTTATTTATTGACACACCCTTCTCTTACTCTGCAATCTACTACATGGTTAAAATTGTAAATTCATAAGTTTTTAACTTTATACATTAAAGAGTTAAGTCGCCAGTGGGACTATTGAGTGCATTCAGGAATATCAAGAAATAAATCTGAAAGCCCAACTAGTTGATATACCAGATCGCCATTAGAGAAGCAATTCAACAAGCCATACCTAGTTCAACAACTTTTCCCTATTTATCAAATCTGACCTCAGTTTTACTATGCACTAACCTTATCTTCGCAGACTATTGTCGCAAAATCCTCGAAGGACGTATCCGCCGTCATATCGAAGTCCTTCTCCTTCAGAATATCCTTGATGATCTTCTTCTCGTCGTGGAACCTGGCCTTGAGGTCCTCCACGTAGAACTTAAAAAGGTCCAGGGGGGTGGAGCCAGGCTGACCAAGTAGAGAATGAAATCTGTAATAAGAAATTGTAAATCTTAACATAAGATTAGTCACTAGTCAGCTTTAGTCTTCCCAAATATTATTTTGGTATTCTAACAGAATCCATAGGAATTTGATTTTCGAACACAAAATGGGATTTGCAATTTTCCTCATTTTGATAAGTTTATCTAAACTCTGGTGAGGGGTTTGTAATGTTTCAAATATACCGCTGCACGTATTTTATTTTACAGCACACTAAACTTTGAGAAACGAAAAAGTAAAATCAAATAAGAACTTACAGAATTATAAATACCAGTCAAATATTTGCTGACACTAACCTAGAGTCCTGAGATATAACAGAGTAAAGTTCAACCCAGAGAGACATGCTGGTCAGTTTACCCTGCTCATGTAGCTCGTCAAGCAGGGATATCATTGCATCTCTAACAACCAATCATAATCAAACATTTAGAAGATAAAAAAAAAAATTAATTTGATATTCCATTTTTACTTCGTTAGCCAGAGCTGAAAACTTTAGAATGGGTTCTCCTTAATCCCGATCGGTTAATTAATCTGGAGATTAATAACAAGAGGAGAACAAGCATTATTTAATCTGGAGATTAATAACAAGAGGAGAACAAGCATTATTTAATCTGGAGATTATTAACAAGAGGAGAACAAGCATTATTTAATCTTGAGATTAAGAAAAAGTGTGGATCAAGCATTGATCCCTATATCAACCATTCAAAAGTTCCCAGCTTTTAAGCTTTAAGGAAATAAAAAAAGATTATAGACCCTCTTTTAACACTCTTGTAAATATGTCAAAAAGATTTTTTCTTCCAATTTTCATACAAGATCTATTATTCAAGCTTTCAGCGATCAAAATCAATAAAATTTTGTCAAACCATTTTGGAGGAATACATCTTTTTTGAAGTAGGAATGTATAAAAAAATGGACGACTTAATAAAAGATGATCTGTTTTTCCTGTTCTTTCTCTGCTGTCTCTTCACTCTCTTCTTTTCTTTTTCTTTCTCCAAATCCTCTTCCTTCTCCAGTTCCCTGAATCAAATAAAGATTTCAAAAATAGCTTCAAATATAGTTTTGAAATTCAAGCATAATTATCAGTATTTTAAGTGACAGGTGTAATTTTAACTACATTCGTAAAGTGCCCGATTCACAACAACTGTACCATTAATACTTTTATCTAATCAATAATTTGGAAGATTGCGTATTTTTCTAGCTTTGGAAGTGTTTAATTCTGATAATTCATTGTTTTCCGTCAACACAAATCCGCAAGTCACTCTTAAAGAGAAATCACAATTGAAAAAAACTCATTTTTCCAAATTATGACCATCGCTATATAATTCATACTTGGATCAGAAAAAGCTTTAAAGGGTACTGTTGTGAATCGATCATGCCACTCCACAAATAAAGGGCCACTTAAACTTACGCCCACAGCCCCTTCAGAGAAAGAGAACAAAATCAATAAATTAATAAATTCCAAACCTGATGTGATCTTCAAATGTTATAAGAGCATCCTCTTTGTCCATGGCAAGAAGCTCGTCGTCGTCGGCGAAAGCGGGGTTATCCAGGAGCATTTGCTGAGCCTAGATCAATCAATCAATCAATCAACTCGTGAGCTCTCAATCCAATACGAGCTATGCGAGACGTTATTTTAAAGAAATCCTATCTTGAGAAAGCATGTGAAGAAGAACAAATCCAGCACCGAAATTGAAATTGGCAAGGTAAGATAGAATTAAATAGGAAGTGATTAAGATTAAATGCTATTGCTTTGAATATAAAACTGATTTGTCTTTTGTCAAACGGTTGCTAAAAATAACTTATCCAACCTGCTCCCATGTTGACTGGAAATCGATTTTCGTCATTTTATCCAGAATATCGGCCAGACGGGTCATATTCTTTTTCCGTAGATTCTTCGCCTCCTCCTTCTCCTTCTTCGCCAGGTTGTGAACCACGTCGGAGAATATTTCTCGACGTTCAACCTCCGGCACAGATTTCCACAGAGGGAGATCGGAGAAAATTTCTTCACACTTGTAATATTTAATTGTCGAGGACATCCTAAATTAATGATTATATTGGAAAGATTCTTTAATAAGAAAATCTACGGTGGAAAATATTAGAGAAGACCGATATCACACACGGTGGTAGGCGATTATATCAATAAAACGAAAACCACTTTCAATTTTCATTTATATCAAGCTTTTAAACAGCATGGATCGTCAATTAAAAAAGCTTCTTTATGATTACATGTAAACTTGTAATTCTCAGAAAGCATGTTAACAGTTAAAACTTAAATAAAAAGTCGTTTTCTTTATATAGATATAATAGCCTTCCAGTATACAAAATTTCCAATCTGTAATTGTTGCATAAAACGTGCTGGTTAGTCTAGAATGATCGGTACGAGCGAATGCAAAAACAATACAGCTACAGCTACAGCTAGAATTGTAAGTCCTTGTGTCGGTTCGGATCATTCAACGATTGCAGCTATGTGATATAATCGTTATATTGTCGAACTATATCTCTGTTTAGACCCATTTCCGATTATAAACATTAAACATACATACCTGTCAGTTCCAAAGAGAAATCTTTCCAAGTCCTCTCGGTTCTTGATCGAGGTGAGCCTCGCCTCTTCCTTTTCGTCCTTCTGCTTCTGTATCTTATAGGAGTTGAAGGCCTGCTTTTTCTCCGAGAGTTTACTCAGGGTCTCCCAGCGGGGATCCTTCTTGATCAGGTTCAAGGCAACCTCCCAGTTCGCGGAGCTAGGTACGTTCTTATCCTACCGAACATTCAAATATTAACAACTAATTTGGGAAAACTAAATGTCTATTAACAAATTTGATCAAGAAATCAATCGATCAATTATTGAAGAAGAAAAATTAAACTTATTATTAAAATATCTTCTCAAGACTAACCTTTAATAGATCTTTCAGTGCCTCCATGGCTTCTCGTTTGTCCCTGTAAACCTGAGGTCTAGGAATATCCGGAATAGAAGGGGGGAGACGGGGTTCAGACGGTTTATAGGCAGCCAGGGTGGCGGCCATAGCTGCATCCAGTGCAGAGGATTTGTTCTAAACATATTTTAACTATTTTAATTAAATATTTTAATCAGAAAGACCCGGAATCAATCTATAATTTTTCAGATGACTTTACAATCTAATTTTACAATTATGATTGATAAAACAATAACCACAAAACAGCCCTAGTTGATCCGGCCATTACCTAAATGTGATCTGTCTTTTTGGAGCATTAAAAATTGCCAGAGATATATGTAAAATCGTCTGATAAACTTTTAATTAATTCCGGGTCTTTCGGATTATGACTGCATCATTCAGACGTTCTATATTTTTGTTTAATTAAATGGGTGAAAAATTTCCTTTCTATTTACCAGTAAAGTTGTATGATGTTTGTTAAGTTCAATTTCGTAATATCAAGAATTTTTTTTTAAACGTTTTTAACGATTTTCAAGAGAACCTATGACATGAAACTAAACTAAAAGGGGATGGTGGAGTTGGCACATTTGATGTAGGGGGGGGGGGGCCCTGCCTTCATTTTTGGTTCAAATCTTCCAATTTTTTGGATGCACGCCTAATTAGGGTTCGAAATTCCTATAATAAAATCAAATTGAACTTTAATGACCTCTAATGACCTCTAAAGACCTCTAAGACCTCCACAAATAGAAAATATTTCAACTATGGCTTAATGCANGGAAAAGGTTGAAAGGTTGAACTCGTGAAATCAATTTAAATTTCTCATTTTTAAGTTTAATTTATTGATTTTTTTAAATAAATGAAAATAAAAATACCTTGTAAGAACCATCTCGCATTTTAGCAATCAGAACAGCAGACTTCCTAGATACCAGAGGTAGAGGTAAACATATTTAAATGTTTTAAACTTATGTCCGAAAAAAGTTTTCATTTGAAATTGGATAGTGAGCAGAAAAAGCGCAGGATTGGATACTTAAGGACGTAAAGCTTGGATAAATATATGAATAAGATACCGTTGTTTATAATGTATCTATATATATAAATGAATATTCGTGTATTTTTATCGTTACTATATATTTTTTCTCATTTCTGTAGCGTTCGCAGGGCCCCCCCCCCCTACATCAAATGTGCCAACTCCACCATCCCCTTTACCTAACTGTCCCGTGCAAAAGAATCAAATAATATGATAAGCCAATGTATTATATGAAGGGGTTCCACGTCTTCGGTTAAATATTCCATGTCTCGATGTTTTACCTGCGCAGGACTATCCAAGCCAGCTGGACCACTTCCATTACTTTGCTCTTCCAGTATACGATCCTAAAATAACATCAAAATAACTCAGAGTTTTGAATTTACTAATTTATCTATTACTCCTCCTTCTTTTCGTTGATCTTTTAATATTTAACTTTTCCAAATTTTCTTCTTGCTCTTTCTCAAGATCAATATTTACATATTTCACATTTTGATCATTTTCCTTAATTATTTCCCTTTACAGTGATTTTTATTATTTCTCTTAATCACTTTACATTTCAGTGATTTCCCTTGATTTATTACACATTTTTATTATTTCTCTAATTAATTCCCATTTTAGTGATTTCTCTTGATTTATTACAAATTTTTATTATTTCTCTAATTAATTCCCATTTTAGTGATTTTTCTTGATTTATTACACATTTTAATTATTTCTCTAATTAATTCCCATTTTAGTGATTTCTCTTGATTTATTACACATTTTTATTATTTCTCTAATTAATTCCCATTTTAGTGATTTTTCTTGATTTATTACACATTTTAATTATTTCTCTAATTAATTCCCATTTTAGTGATTTCTCTTGATTTATTACACATTTTTATTATTTCTCTAATTAATTCCCATTTCAGTGATTTCTCTTGATTTATTACACATCTTTATTATTTCTCTAATTAATTCCCATTTAAGTGATCTCTTGATTTATTACACATTTTTATTATTTCTCTAATTAATTCCCATTTCAGTGATTTCTCTTGATTTATTACACATCTTTATTATTTCTCTAATTAATTCCCATTTAAGTGATTTCTCTTGATTTATTACACATTTTTCATTATTTCTCTTAATTATTTCCCATTTCAGTGATTTCTCTAGATTTATTTCACATTTTTTATTATTTCTCTTAATTATTTCCCATTTCAGTGAATTTCACTTTAATAATTTACCGTTATATATTTCCAATTTTCTTAAATATTTCCCATCTAAATATTTTGATTTGATTAAATCCCATCTGTATTATTTACCTTGAATATTTCCCATCTGTATTATTTACCTTGATATCCTGAAGTTCTCTGGGACAGGTCCATGTTGATTCCTTGGTATCGTTGTTGTGGAAGTAGGTCTAAATGGCGAGATGTTAAATTAAGTCTGTTCACATAAGCAAGTGGTGGTAGTGGTGGTGTTAGGAGGGGAAATCATATCCTAAATACCCTCTGGGGACTTTCAGATCCAAAATAAATGCAGAGGTTGGAATTTTTGTGTGAAGTTCTGTTTATCTTAAAATCTTGATCTCGACTTTATAATTTAAGGATTTCTTTTCAAGTTATCAAGTTATCAAGTTATGGTATGATCACCACGGGATAACGAAAAGGAATAAAATTAATCCGTAGATCTGCATGAGATTGAGATCAATGCTTGATCCAGAGATTCACAAAAAAAAGAGTTCCGACGTCTATTATGGTAAACAAACAACATCATTTTTACGGAACCCCGTCCCCCGGCCCCCCCCTCTTCATGCTCTTTCTAGTTCCACCCCTCCGACCCACGACGGGTGTGTACACTGTATATATTAGAAATGACAGCTTAAAAATAAATGTACAATAGAATATTAAAAAATAAAAAGAAACCGTAATAATCTATTTACACTTTTTGTTAACAGCAAGAAGCTGAAGCCGAAGGAATACCTTTCCGTTCTCCGCTTTAAACTCCTTCCAGGGACACTGAGCCAGCAACATCTCTATACTAGACTTTAAACAGTCAGGTTTCTCCCAACTACTCGCTTTGGTGGAGCTGTTGTAGAAATACGTCCGACCGTCCGGAGCTTTGTGCTCCGTCCAGTTGGTCGGCTCATCGGCCATACTTTCTGAAATTTAGAGGTTAAGACAGGAATTAATTTATTTGTTTAAAAGGATGAGTAGTTATTAATGGACTTAGTTAAGCTATCCGGCTGTTTGAACGGATTGATGGATATTTTCTTATTCCTTCATACAAGCAAACACCTCAAGAGCTGTATTAGGAACCAGAGCAAAGATCTTGAAGTTTGAAGGTTTAGTTTGAACTTTTCTTCTGGGAGATTAATTCTCTGAAAACAAAGATATTTAAAGATACTATTTAATATGATAATTATGACACCTTAAAAACCCTAAAAACACCGCGGGGGGTGAGGGGGAGGGAAGGCGGGCGCGCGTTCTTTATTTTGAAAATGTATGTCGAAACATGTTTCACATCAAGATATTTGTTTATAACAATAAAATAATTTTTTTTACAAGTTTACCCTTTTTGGGCATTTTTTAACCCTCCCTAGAGCCCAAACTATTAAAGTTATCGGTCTAATTTTTTCAATGACCTGGGCCATGAAAATGCATTTCAATCCTATTCCTATACTGTAAGGCCTTTCTCTAGGGTGTGTGGGGGGGGGGGCTTTACATAGATTCAGACCCCCCAGCCCTTATAGGGTTAACTAAGAAGCTCATATCTTAATCTTCAAAATCCTATTTACAATTTAAGAAAATTCAAGAAGGTAACAAACGTGCATAATTTTGGTAAAAAATAATTTAAACATCAAAAATGCAGACCTAAGATTATTCTCCGACTCTTTAACACTTCTCTCAAGATATTCCTTGCTGGTCTCTAGAACCTTGATCTTATCCTTGCAGACGGTTTGCTTGTTCTCCAACCCTGTCCTAACCTCAGCGATATCACTCAGCAGGAACATACGCCCTGCACTTTCATAAACCTAGATAAAATACTTCAATTGAGATGTTGACCTCTTCACAATACTCTTTGACATTTATTTTTCGGATTTTGTAACGTCAAATAATTCAATTATTTTAATCTGAAAAAAAAATCGGAGAATTTACGTTAAAAATGAAGGTTTACGGAATATTCAGGAAATACACTAAAACAGGTAAAAACGTTTAAACTCTAGGTATATGTAATGTTTACCTACCTTAGTTCCTTGGGGCAGAGTTGCAATCTCTTGATCCGTGAGCATAGAGTGAGCAATAGATCGTTTCAGGCTTTCAACTTGCATATCATTCAACTTGATCTTCTACACAAACAAAAAAGGATCAAAACGCGAGCTTGAATACATATCAAATATAACTTGCATAATACTTATTTTGCTTAATTTCTACATAATCGGAAAAAGATATTTTGAGCATCCAACTTGCATATCATTATACTTGATCTTCTACAAAAACAAAACGATAAAAATCAAAGCTTGAGACCTGATCAATTATATATATATTTTACGTAAACTAAAATATATCTGAAAAATCTATACTATTCAGGGAAGACGACTTGGTTACACGGGAGAAGTTGAAGAAGGACGCAAGATAAATCCTGGAGGACGCACAATCCTTCTATATATAATTATTAATGTCCATTCTTTTAACATAAGGTTACTTAAATATATAATCCTATTTTAACCAAAAAACCTTATTGAGCTTTATGTATAATGATTAAAAGCAAAGAATTCTTTTTTAAAATAAACACATTCCAAGTATTGTTTTCAAAAAATAATTAAAAGCAAAGAATTCTTTTTAAAAAAAACACATTCCAAGTATTGTTTTGAGCTTCAGTATTGTTTTCAAAAAAAAATAAAAGCAAAGAATTCTTTTAAAAAAAACACATTCCAAGTATTGTTTTGAGCTTTAAGTATTGTTTTAAAAAAATTATTAAAAGCACCGAATTCTTTTTATAAAAAAAAACACATTCCAAGTACTGTTTGGAATTCTTAAACATTTTAATTTCAAACCAATTTAATTTCCATGCTCGGAAATTTAAATGATAAACTTTTTATATTAAATATCTGAAGGTTTCAGATATTATGCATGGCGCGTTTAAGTACTGTAGAAACTGCGGATAGGGTGTTAACCTTCTGCAATGTTTGATCCTTAGTAAACGTAGGTACATTTTTAAACATATATGAAAAAATTGTAAAGAAGCTTGCATTATAAAAAATTAACAATTTGTAAATCTAGATCTGAAGTTATAGCAACTACTGACGATCTACACCTCTACCTGTACGTCCTTGCAGTCTTTGTGGCACTTTTAGGTGAATAAACAAATTGCCTAAAAAACACTATAAAATGAGCATAAATGAACAATGCACTTTTTATAGCGACTGAAGGAGCCTGTAGAGTGTGACCGGCTGATCGAGCTCTCAGCTTTAAGTATATAGGTATATACATATACTTTAAAATGCATTCATCTAACATTTTTCACACCTTTCAGTTAAAAGAAAAAAGACTTTAAAACCTTTTTTCTAGAACCTGAATTGCACGGAGACGAGTTTTCCCTGCAGACTCAAGTCGTACTAAACTTCGCTCAACGGATCCTGTTTATTGTGAGTCCAATACAGGTATATATCTCTCATAAGAAACATTTGAACATTTAAAGAGAGTATGTAACCTAAGCATGAAAAGAATCAGTATCTATTTAATGACTTATCAAAGTTTAATCGAGTTTTAAACTTTAGATCGCTGGGTGTGAGCGATCCTGATCTCTATAGGTTGTCATGCTAGAAAATGATCCTATAGGTAAATAATATTTATCATTCTCTAAAACTCTGTTAGATATAACTATTAATTTGTTATGTGTACTGTTGATTGATTGATTGATCATCTAAACGTCAATATTTTTAAACGTCGACAATAAACCATGAAGCAAGCTTTAAACCTGTAAACATTGACTATCTCTCTTGTAATTAAATAATGTTCGTAATGTAAGTACTCATTTATTTACCATTCATAAGCCGCGCCTTATAAATAGCTGATTTTATCTTTAAATACTTTACCTATTTTTATATATATTTACAATAATTTATACCAATCTAATTGTGATTTGTTATTATACCACGGTACAATCAAAATCTTCAGCACGTCCCTGAGACACGTGCGACCCACGAAGTGAGAGAAAATGGTCATTTAAAGATACACTTTGAAACCCTATAAACTATAAACCCTGAAGTCTCACAATATATCGGTTCAAAGGTAAAAGAGGATATCATCATTCATTTTACNGGCAATGAGGAACCCCCAGATTACCTTAGCTAGATGGTTGCAAACTTTAAATCTAAATATTAATAATCTGTCTCGTACTAAAATTTGCATATTTAAAATTAAACCTGTTTGCTCTCAACCATTTTCATCTGTAATTCCCCGAAGGCTTTCTTCAACTCTAGATCTGGCGCAGACATTTTAATTTTAAATATGGTATACCTGAAATTGAAACAAATTTAAGAAAAAATGTATCGCTTTAATAAAGATTTCATTCCAAATATCTGTCTTTAAAACGCTTTAACAATGATTCTTGAAAATCCTCGGTAATTTCCTGGAGAACGATTGGTGACCCTCCCCCCCCCATCCTATCAATTTTGTACATGCATCTCATATTGAACAGATGGATAAAGTTGGTTTAGTGCCCACAGCGCCCAGCACTCTAGCCGCAGTGCTCGGCCACCTAGTCTATCCTAGCCGCAGCGCTCGGCCCAGAAAGTGGCTTTACCTAACCTAACCCTAAATATATACTAGTTTTGTTGAAAATTGTTGAAATTTTGTCCTGAAGTAAATAATTGATGGGAGAATGTTTTAAAATTTTGCATTTGGTATTTAAATTTGCAACATCCATTACTGAATTAAATACTTTTACTCGTCTGAATTCCATACCTTAGAGAGTCAACTGCGAGAAGCATTTTATATATATAAATATATCTATATATATAAATGAATATTCGTGTATTTTTATCGTTACTATATATTTTTTCTCATTTCTGTAGCGTTCTTGTTTTAAATAAAAAGTTTGAAAGAGAGAGAGAGAATTAAATACAAGATACAACCAGAATGAAAAATAACGCAGATCCGTTTTTTATCTCCTGTCTTGAAAGGGAAATGCAACAAAATCACCTTAGAAATTTTTACTTATAAGAATTAATTTAACTTTGCATATGACGATTATCCATGAAAGCATTTATATTTTTCCAATTTTAATCGCAACCGGTAAATGCAGCTTGCGGCATTTTCCTCACAGTGGTTCAGAATAATATTTTGTCATCGAAATCAAGTTACATTCATTAGTTCTTTCTCATTAGGATTTGATCATTTCAGTGAAATAAGTGTTTTTCACATGCAATCTTTGTGATTTAAAAAAAAAAAACTGTGATCTTGTTTTTATTATAAAATGCCAATTTTTTGCCCGCTGTGGATAAATGCCGCTGTTAATTTTCAGATTTCTGGAACAATTTAGAAAATTAAATCAATTAATCAAACATTTTCTGCAGTCTGCATTCTGCTATGCAGTCTACATTTCCTACCCTTCATCAGTTTAATTGCTTACGTTTCATTGGATAGCGAAATTGTATGATTTAATTGCGAAAATTAAAGATTTTATATTGCACAAAATAAAGAATTTATAGATACTGTGAACATGTTAAATTGTTAATATGAATTAAAATGAACCTGGCACGGATATATCTTCCTTACGGACTGCGTCAAAATAAATTATATTTTCCAATAAGATCTTTTTCACACCATAATTCCGATGAGAGGTTTAATGCTATCAGGTATTGTAGATATTCAATATTATATTTGAAAAGAGGGAGGCGTTTGAGAAATATGGATAACACATGGATATAATTGTTCATGGGGCTTAGCCTGTCCTAGCCGCAGCGCTCGGCCCAGAAATTGTCTTAACCTAACCTAACCTAACCTAAAATAAAAAAATATTAATATTTTGCTGACTATAAAAAGTGGTCANGACCCCGTTTTTTGACCCTCTCATACCAATTTTATGCAACACATGGGCTTAGTGAGGCATGTGGCCGTAGGGCCTAGACCCATAGCCTGTTCTATCCGCGGTGCTCATCCCCCTAGCCTGTTCCATAGTCACAGCAATCGGCCCCCTAGCCTATTTAGGCCGCAGCGATCGTCCCAGATATTGTCTTAACCTAACTCCAAAAGAATGCAATTAACATTATTTTTTTAACAATGTTGAAATCCATTTACAAAAGTGGACTAGGGGGTGGGGGGGGGGGGGGAAAAAGTTTTCTCCAGGATAAAACCCGAGGACTAAAGTTTTTACAATATTTACTAAAACTGTATTTGACTGACGAGGTTGTTTATTAGTGAGCTGCGAATTCGGGTGTCGAAGGACCGTGATGTATGGGGGTATATGATAGAGAGCTTTATAACTAATATTAGCCTGGCAGAGAGAGCGGTGGAGAAGGATGTTGTCGACATGATGAAGGTTAATATATGAAAGAAGTTATGGATAGGATATAAAAAAAAAATTAAAAATGGTTAATCATTTTATATACATGTACAAGTTCGGCTGGTCTGTTTGTATCCAATAAACGTCAAAACTCCTTAACCAATTGAACCTAATCCAATTTTTTTGGACCTCGCATGACTACAAGGATTATTTCTGGATTATTAGAATTAAAAAATATCAGTTTAAAACAATTAGAAATCTATGTTAAGAGCGAATTTTAAAACGAGCATCTGTTTTTATAATTAATCATAATTTCAGGCGTGTAAACGAGATATCGTCGATTTATATCCAAAAGATCAAAAGATAATTACAGAAACTGCCTGGAAAACAATTAAACAGGTATAAATGGTGGACGGTTGGATCAAACCAGATAAATAATTCAAGATTTTTCTCATTTTAGTAAATAAAATATAAATCAATGAAAAAAATTCAGAAGAAGTAAAGATGAACAAAATGCACAATTTTAACAGATTGGGTAAAATTTTATGGCCCGCGCAAACTTTTAAGCATTTCTAATACTGTTTTTTTTTCTCTCTTCCCCCTTTTCCCTTCCCTCGTGCCCTTTTTCCCTTCCCTCTTCCCATTTTTTCCTTCCCTCTTCCTCTTTTCCCTCCCCTCTTCCCCTTTTCCCTTCCCTCTTTTTTCTTCCCTTTTTCCCTTCCCTCTTGCCCTTTTTCCCTTCCCTCTTCCCATTTTTTCCTTTCCTCTTCCTCTTTTCCCTCCCCTCTTCCACTTTTCCCTTCCCACTTTTCTGTTCCCTTTTTCCCTTCCCTCTTGCCCTTTTTCCCTTCCCTCTTCCCATTTTTTCCTTCCCTCTTCCTCTTTTCCCTTCCCACCTTTCTCTTCCCTTTTCCCCTTTTTCCCTTCCCTCTTCTCCCTTTTTCCCTTCCCTCATCTCCCTTTTTCCCTTCCCTCTTCTCCCATTTTCCCTTCCCTTTTCCCCTTTTCCCTTCCCTCATCCCACTTTTCTCTCCCCTTTTCCCTTTCCTCCCACCTTTTTGCTATTAACCTTTCCTTTCTCCTTTTTCCTTTTTTATTCTATTTTTCCCCAAATTCAATGTAAACTCATATTTTTTGCGTTGGTTAAAAAAGTTTCCCTTTACAGTTGTTCTAAAATCTAGTCAATAACATTTCGGATTTTTTAAATTACAACATGTTTTGATTTATTTAGTATCAAACGACACTATCCTAATGTGCTCTAATCCCTAGTGGAAATTTTTTATTTAGCGATTAAGCCTTAGAGTTTGAACTACAATAGACACGGATTAGTGCTTTCTGATCAAATTAACAATAAAAAAGTTTTGACTTTAGGTTCAGTTGGAGGAGTCTAGAGATCCATTTATTTACAACTTAGCCTTGGAGGCTTACATCTACCAGGACATGGACTTCGACCAGGAGGAGTTCCTCAGGAATATTCAAAATTTTATTCCATAATTACAATTTTAAATCTATTTAAAAATAATGTTTTGATCCTTTTTTCTAGCTCGAATTTGCAATTATAATTTCATTCGCTGAATTAGTGAAAATCAATTAAATGTATGGATAAAAAGTATAAATTAGAATGAAAAAAAGTTGTTTGATGTCCAATTTTTCATTCCTACCTCCCCCCTTTAAATTGTCATAAATCATTCAATTTTTAGTTTGGAAAGACGAAAGACGAAAATCATGAACCACCGTATTGTGTATTTGATCAGAGTCTGTGCCTAGATAACAATTTTAATTTTAAAACCAATCTATGTCTGAAATGGATCGGGACTGTTTCTAAGATGAGTTCGGTTCCGTAGCCGGCACCAAATGATGAGATCTGAATCTTTAGCATTGAATACGGAATTAAATCCGACTCCTCTGTATCTAGACTGAATACAAATATATTCTGAATTATATCCTTACGAAATAATCCGCAGCCGAAACTCATCTATTTCTGGATTATTCATAACAATTAAATAATCTGATTTGAATTTTGAATATGAATTGTAGTGATATGAAAGCGCACAAAACAGGTCCCAACTCAAGAACTCATGAGAATTTCCTGACGCAGTACGCAAAGCGCGGAGACATCGAGAGTGCGTTAAAGATGATTGAGGAGCGCAATTCTGCTGGTGTTGTTCTCAACGAGGTTGTAGCCTCGAGGTTAATCCTCTGCTACCTGGCCAGGGGGGAGGACAAGGAGGCCGAGGATATTGTTTCACTCCTGGATAAACGTCAGATTTATTACGGGAAATCCATCCCGAACTCATTTATTCTCGGTGTAGCAAAGAGAGGGGATGGAGAGAAGTTGGAACAATTAATTAAACGCTATTCTCCGGGAGAACAAGGAACAAAAACATAAAATTAAACTTCAACATAAAAATTTTAAATTTGATTTTTTTTAACTGATCAACGAGAACTGGAACCAGACTCCATTTTTCATCCGTCAACACTTAAAAAAGTGCAGGGTTATTCGTTAAAGAACAGCAATTTCAAAAAAATTTCCGCGACAGTTTTGTCGTTAAAGCTTATATTATTTGACTAAACATTGTTATTAAGAATATGAGAAAAAAATACGTAAAAAAGAACCAAAAAACTGATAAAATGCAAAAAAAAGTCCATAAAGGCATTTACTCAGCGTATTTTACTATAGAAGAAAAACCAAAATGAATTATATAATTATATGTATTTGTTAAGTTTTGGTCCAGGCTCTAGTCGAACTCTGCAAGGTTTCTCCTGATCAAGCTCCCCTCATTCTCAATCGTCTTCCAGTAAACAAACCCTTTCTTTCATCAATATGCCGGCGTCCAGTTAAACAATTGCTGGAAATGAACCTGGTGGATATAGCGGAGAAGCTGGTTTTGTGCACTGAGCTTACCCCAGAGAATAGTTCTGTTAAAGAGAATGCAATCTGTATTAGTCCTTCTGTTATTGTACTATCCCGGATACTTAGACAAGGAACCGATCTTGTGAAATCTATCGCAGCTATAAATTTAATGAAATCCGCAGACCCACAAATAATATCCCGATCAATTGTCATCTGTTTTGATCTGTGTTTTGAGTACCCGGAGAAGAAAGACTTTTATGAATCTGTGATAAAAGAATTGCTCCGAGAAAATCGGACAGCTTTAAAAGCTACAGAGGAGTTGATAAGTCAGAATATAACTAGGAAGATTCAGAAGACAAGGACGGATAATGATGTTCTTTTCATTCTAAAAACCAGTTCAGATTTAGGTTAGATATTTAATAGGAATAGCCCTCGTTTACAATTAAAATGAAAAGGTTGGGCATTAAAAGGCAAGTTTTTTCATTCATTTTGATACTTTTTACCCAACTCAACAAATAAATTATTTTACATTTAAAATTATTTATTTTCCCCATTTCAGATAAAAAAACCTTTAAAAATTGGTTTTTGAGGAGAATATATATTCTCGATGATTATTTTATTTTTATAATTATATCCTAGGTATAAAGTTGACCCATTTAAAGGAGTGGAATGCCGCTCTGTTCCGTTTGATTCCTGGTAACCAGGAATACCATACAAGAGATCTAGTTGAAAGGTTTGTTATATAAGATACTAGCTTGAATAATGCTAAGGTTAATACAAATTACTTCCGCCGTTTATCCGCAGTTGAACGATTTTACCGCGAAACAAAATTTTCGCTTTTAAAGTCGACCCACTCAAGAATCTCAAAACCAAGCTTAAGAACATTCCCGTGGGTCTCCCAGAGTTCCCCATTCAAAATTTGAGGCAAATTGAACAGGGGTTCTTGAGTTATGATCGGACAAACAAACAGACAGAGATTGCAACTTTATATATGTAGATATGTCAACATTTTAGTTTGCAATTTCTAAGCTCTGACAAATATAAAATTTCCTCGAAAATCTTCAAAACACTTCACCAATTAAAGGAATTGAGTCTTTGACACAAACCCTAATTATCTTATTTCTTTTATCTTATATCTTTGCAACCTGATAGTCCAAACCTTTGATATTTCAAACTTGTATTATTTGGATCAAACAGAATTCAAAGTTCAAAGCATCTAAGGTCCACGACGAATTAGAAAATCAAAGCATTATTTCTTCATTTTCAAACAAAAACTATCTGAAATATTATTTTGTTTTCATTTTCAAATTAAAACTATTTGAAATATTATTTTGTTTATTTTCAAATTAAAACTATTTAAAATATAATTTTTTTTTTTCAAATTAAAACTATTTGACATATTATTTTGTTTATTTTTAAATAAAAAAACTATCTGAAATATTATTTTGTTTATTTTCAAATAAAAACTATTTAAAATATAATTTTTTTTATTTTCGAATAAAAACTATTTAAGATATTAATTTGAAGGATTAAAAGTGTGAGGAACTGTTTGGATTGTATGACGGTAGGATCTGGCGGAGTATATTCAAATTCTGTTCTCTGGTCCCAGATCATGAAATATCTTCTTGTTGTTAAATCAGAAACTTTCTTCAAAGCAAGCGCCACACTAACTAAGGATTTAGGTATGTTGGTAGTTTTTTTCCTTCTCTGTTTTTAAAGATTTTTCTCTTGTTGGGGTTAAACCGTATAGGATTATGACGGTCCGGCGGAAAAAAAGCCAATTCCTTCTGGATGTCTTTAAAAAGTCTTAAAGGGACTTTAGCCAAAATTTTAAATTCACAACGGTACTTTTAAAAGCTTTGTCTGATCAAGTATGAATTAGATATCAATGTTTATCTAATTTTTCTCCTTGCTGGTTTTCTCTGCAAAATTGACTTTTGCATTTCTACTTTCCGAATTAATCAAGGAAATCAAGCTTTCACATTATTGATTATATAAAGGTTTGAAGGGAATCGTCAATTGCCCTCTTTGCATGAAGAGTCTCTTTAAGACCAATGAAAGCTTTCATCTGTTAAAAATTAATATAGAATCTGTTCTCGGTCAATGGAAGATCGCAGAAATTACAGATGTTTTCCTGGATAAAGCCATTATTCACTTTTAATTTATTCTTATTTTAATTTTAAGTTCGGTATTGGTTTCAAGTTAAGGTGCAACAAGTTTTAGAAAATTATGAAGAACTCTGGAAGGATTTTTTTTAATTGTTCTTAATTATTACTTTTTAGGGGTTGCCTACGGTCCTAAACGGTGGTTTGATAATCTTGGATATAACCTGGTTTTTCTCAAGGATGTGAACTCCTACGTGGATATCTTACAGGTTCGATTACATATGAAAACATTTAAAAGTGGTAAACGTTTATATCATTCCAATGAAGACGACTTTTCTACATTAGTTTTGATTTCTAACAAACCTTTTTTCAAATTACAAGTTTACAATTAAAAGATTTTTCATGTTTATGTGTATCCATGTTGTTTCAAAGCTTCCGTAGAAATGGAAAATTTAAATCAAAAGTCGTCTTTATTGTATTATATACGACGACAACTGTAGTAAATAAATGGTTTAGGTCGCATTTAAAAACTGCGAGAAGAGGGGCGACGGGGAGGATTACCGACAAATCTGTTTATCCCTTCTTGTCGCGCTGAACACTGCGAAGAAGAACGAGGAGAATATCGACAAACTCCTAGAGGACGTATTCGACAAGATGTGGGAGAAGAACCTCCTGCTTCACCAGGATGTAAAGGACAGAATCGTGTTTACCCTTGAGGGTGAGACAATCGGAGAAATTGCTAAAGGTTTACCCGTTCTGGAAGCCGAGAATTTTCGTAGCGCTAGACCATCGACACTCAATTATAAGAGAAAAACGAGACGGCGTTTAATTGAAGATTAAAAGGGACATTTCAGATTCTAAGATGGGACCTGATGTAGCAGAGTCAGCTGTATTTATAACAAATAATGCTAAATATATCAAGGTAAGTGCAAAGTTTTGCCATTTCTCTTTTGATCTCATTTACCTGAAATAGTGTTGATTTATTTCTTGAGAAAGATAACTGTCCAAAGTCCTTAAAATTTCTTGTTATTGCATGTAATGTTAAGATACGTTGGGTTCCCTCTCAGATTTAAACATGATTATTGACAGAGAAGGGGAAGAGAGATGTACTTTGGATTTTAACATAGTTAAAATCAGGAATAAAATTTCCAGATATCTGAGGAAGAGAGATGTACTTTGGATTTTAACATAGTTAAAATCAGGAATAATATTTCCAGATATCTGAGGAAGGGTTGGACCGATGTACTGAGGATATATCCCAGCAGGTTCTCTCCGGTCAGCTGGACCTCAAGTCCATGTTTGTCAAGACAGAGGTCCACCCCCAGGAGGCCGACGAGGCCGGATTGGACTGGGTTGTGTTCGCGGACACCTTAAACTTCTCCTTCTGGCAGCCGGAGACTGGACCTCAGTATCTTGTTACATACAATGGTAGGAACAATCTTATCTTTTACTAATGTTTCGTGTCAAATACTTCTAATTCGTCCAATCTATAATGTTGATCAATGAGGGGTCATTCATTAGAAACAAGTTACATTTAATCCCTTCACGTAAAGCTTTGGTAAAAAGTACCTAGGTTTGGTTTGGTAGCTAATTGTGTTCTTTCTAAGTTGCTAGCGGTTTAGAGATCTGCGCTCCTTGCCGTCGTGGATTTTCACTGAGAAAAATTTGTCAAATATACAATACATATATATTATTTATACAGGAACGACCTACACTGGATACTTAGCTATGTGTGCAGCTATCAATAGAGCTTTAGGTATGTTCATTGTTCAAATAATAGTGGTTAATGTAGACGTTATGGTCAGACATTTATTCGTGAAAATTGGGGCTTTCTCTTTTATCGCTCTTGGGATTCTATACGGAAAAAAATGACCTGGAAGATATTTTGACGGAAAGTGGTTGGTTTTTTTATTTTTAAAGTAAAGGTGTGGAAACAAATTACTTAGTCCGCTGAAAGTACTTTATTTCTGTCAGATGCTGGTTCTAAGCTAACATCACCAGAATTCTACCAGAGTATAGATGAGAAAACCCTCGGAGATTTACTCGTCGGAGACGACGGAGTACCAATCCCTCTTCTCCAGGATAGGGTTCGATGCCTCCAAGAGGTTGGACATGTTCTCATGGATAAATATTCCGGTAGGTTCAGCAACTTAATGAAGGAATCCGACAACTCCGCCGTCCGCCTGCTGGACCTGGTCCTGGAGAACTTCAAGTGTTTCAGGGACTGGGTGGAGTTCAAGGGGAGAGAGGTTTCGTTTAACAAGAGAGCGCAGATACTAGTCGCAGATATCTGGTGTCTTTACGAAGGTATTTCTGAAACATTTTTTTAATATTTTTGTAGAAAATATTTAGCAATGGACGCAAAAAGATTGAAGTGTTTAACAGGGGTGTGTATTTTTTAGAATTAACCCCGGGCGTTTTTCGTTAAAAAAAAATAAAAAATTAGGACATCAAAAGGCATTGAATTTTCCCTTAGGATTATTTAATTTTAGCAATTCAGACCCTAAAAAATCCGCTCCCCGCAAGCACATACAACTTTTGGGACTAAAATTCATTTTGAAAGGGGGGGGGGGAATAATTTTCGAGAAGAAATACACCCCTGGTGTTTGATCAATAGATTTAACTATGTCGTGGTGTTGGCGGTGTTGGCAGTTTTCCTGATCTTAATCGATTGATTGAACTAGGTTTAGGTGTTTGTGGTTTCGTGAAATTGATTAAACTGTTTTGTGATGTTGGTAGTTTTTCATGATTTGAGTAATTGATTGATTAAATTATTGAACTTGGTTGTGGTGTTGGTAGTTTTCCTGATTTGAGTAATTGATTGATTAAATGATTGAACTAGGTTGTGGTGTTGGTAGTTTTCCTGATATGAGTAATTGATTGATTAAATGATTGAACTAGGTTGTGGTGTTGGTAGTTTTCCTGATTTGTGTAATTCTTTGATTACTAGGTTGTGGTGTTGGTAGTTTTCCTGATATTGATCGATTGACAATGTTCGCGGATTATCGAGTTCCTCAATCTCTTCAACAATATGGAGTACTCAGGTATAGGGGGATTATCAGTTATGTTAAGAAATATTATTGCTTTTCAATGTGGGTTAAAACCACAGCGTTTTTTTTTAGTTTTCTGCCCGATTTTTTTTACCCATAGCTTACTAGTTTCTTAAATGAAATTAGAACTAGGATGTTTATTGTTTATTGTATAATGTATTCACCCTTCTACAGGTCGATGATGATGGTCGACTACAAAATTATCACTTATTTATATAAAAAATATACGAATTCACAGTACTTAAAGTTAACAACTATCTTCCCTTTAAGTTTTTAGACAGGACCACTTCTTATGAAACAAAGTAAACATAATTTTCTTTTCAAAATAGATTTTTTACCTTCAATTTTTAAGTAGTTGAATTTTAAAGGGACTTTGAACAACTAAGGGTTAATTATCTAGGTAGGATGTAGAACTAAGGGTTCATTATCTAGCTATGATGCTGAACTAAGGGTAAAATATCTAGGTATGATGCAGAACTTAGTATAGATTATCTAGGTATGATGCTGAACTTTGGGTTTATTATCTAGGTATGATGCAGAACTAAAGGTAAAATATCAAGGTATGATGCAGAACTAAGGGTCAATNGAACTCCTGGATTTCTTGAAAAAGGATGAGATTCTTCAATACGGAGATATACGGGAAATAGAAATCAGGAAAACACCTTTATCTCTTTGTTGCATCATGAAATTTGTTCTTAGAAAAAAAATGATTGACAGTTCAAAAAAAATTCCAGTTAGTCCAGGAACAACAACAGCAAAATTAATGGAATTGATTGATTGATTGATTGATTGCTTGCTTGCTTGATTTATTGATTGATTGATTGATTGATTTATGGTGTTTCCAGAGGCTGTTCAATTCATGCTGTAGAGTTGCTAACCCAGAGAATTAAACAAATATTAGAGAAGGAGAATAATAATTCAGTGGTCAACAGTATTCTAGGAAACCTTAACATTAAACAATTTAAGTTCTTGAAAATATTGAATAAAAAAATGACCTGAAAGTTATTTATAAACGGGGCTCAAGTCCCAGGGGGTAAAATAACAACCAAAACCTGCAAAATAAAAGCTATTACTCTAAAAGTACAAATCTCAGCTGATTAATAATGAAAGATGATATAAAGAATTGTTAATATCTGAAGGGTCCATTAAGTTTTAGCATAAAAATAAGCGGGGAAAAAACTAGTAAATCTTGAAGACCTCGGTCTGAATCATTTTTTTCCCGGTGTGGCGTTAATTCTGGGTAAACGTAAACGTTGAGATTGAGAATCAATCAAGTTTAGCTGAGCAACAGACAGTAAAAAATCAAATTTTAACATTAGGGATCGATGTTACAACTTACAAAAATCGTATACTAGGAAATTACCGGACCTTGTTCGGGGGCCGGGCTCTGCGGCCACATGACCAATTATATATCAATGTGTAACATATGTGAAAATGGTATATTAGGAAAATATCGAGAGAGCACTAGAATATAATTGACAATATCTTCGCCTCACTCCGTTGTTTTACACAGAATTCACACAACTTATCAGTGTATATTGATAACGGAAGAATTGATTAGTTGTGATACCAACCAGATACTGCTGTCAGCTGTGCGCATTGCCGTCTACTGCATAAATATGCGCGAATGCCGCGGAAAATTTGCTGCGTAGAATCTACTACCATTATTTAACGTTTACCCAGAATTAACGCCACACCGGGCGGATCCAGGAAAAAGAAGCGGATGTTTAGCATTGTTCTAAAATCTAAAGAAAATATGTCATGTTCAATGTGTTGTGTTGTAGTTGATCAGTATCTGTGGGGATACCGGAGGAAACATGCTGAAATTATGATTAATTTTCCATACCATAAAGTGCGAAGTATTTACTACTAAATCAATCAAAACATCTTCCATACTGCGCTGCTCCAGTGCTCAAGATAACTTAAAAATCAATTTTCTTGTTCATCTCTGCTAGTGCAAACTCAAAAATAGATTGTCAAAGAAATCTTTTAAAAACAAAAGCAGAATTGAAACATGGAAGAACGATCTTACAAAAATTCATTTAATTTAAACAATTTGGAAAAATTCTAAGTGAGGTCGGAAGTTGTAGTGTGGAGTATCGTTAATCTTGAACTCTTGATTTCGATATCCAATGTGGGCACTTAAAAATTTAAGGATCTATGCTTCATCCCTAAAATTAAAGTTATCACGGCAGAGTTTAATCACCACGGGATTAACTAATCCGTAGATCTAGATGGAGATCAATGCGTGATCCTGAAACCGAAAATTTCTGACTTTTGGTTATGTTACTTAACTGTGATTAAACTCTTATACAATTTTTGTTAAACAAATCTAATTGACATATTTTCTTTTCTTGACGTTTTTCTTTGATCTTGGAGATAAAATCTGAACCTGTTTTTTTATATTTGAATTTTTCAGATATTTCAGAGTTTTCTCTCGAGTTTAGATGAATGGGATTGGAGTTGTATTAAGGAGCAAGATCAAAGGGTTTACTCGAGGTTTCTCTTGTACTAGCCTCAATATGGTCAAATATCTAGGGATATCATTATACAATTTACAATTTGCAATATACATTTTTTCCTTTACAAAGGGTTTCCTCAAAAATATTTGCCTACAAAATTGGTCTTTGGAACCCTTGGTCAAGTAAAATTCCCTATAGCTTTCCTGTAAAGTAGTTTGATACAGAATTAATTTTATCTATGAAAATATTGTTAAAATTATAATTTTCCATTTTTTTAAATTTAAACCTTTGAAACGAAAACTAATGATTGTGTAACAGGACAGCAGGAAGCTATAGAAGTGGATGTAGAACTATTTAACGAATACAAGTTTTCTGTTGATCAGCTTATGGAATTAGCTGGGCTTGCTTGTGCTCATGCTATCGCTAAATCTTATCCAGGTAATTTTTCTAGAAATACTTCAAATTGAAAATGGATAAATGGGAACCATTTAAAAAAAACTGTTGAGACAGGAAGACGACTGTTAGACACAAGTCATGGTGATTAACATGAAATACAGCAATTGTACACTCAGTGACTGTACAGTGTACGTACACGGACCCATGGATAACGTACAGTGTACAAGGACTTATGTATAACCTAGTGTACACGGACCCATGTGTAACGTACAGTGTTTAAGGACCCTTGTATAACGTACAATGTACAAGGACCCATGTATAACGTACAATGTACACGGACCCATGTATAACGTACAGTGTACACGGACCCAAGTATAACGTACAGTGTACAAGGACCCATGTTTAACTTACACTGTACAAGGAACAATGTATAACGTACAGTGTACACGTACCCATGTGTAACATACAGTGTACAAGGACCCATGTATAACGTACAGTGTACACGGACCCATGTATTTCGTACAGTGTACACGGACCCATGTATGACGTACAGTGTACACGGACCCGTGTATAACGTACAGTGTACACGTACCCATGTGTAACATACAGTGTACAAGGACCCATGTATAACGTACAGTGTACACGGACCCATGTATTTCGTACAGTGTACACGGACCCATGTATGACGTACAGTGTACACGGACCCGTGTATAACGTACAGTGTACACGGACCCATGTATAACGTGCAGTGTACAAGGACCCATGTATAACGTACAGTGTACACGGACCCATGTATAACTTCATACCTTGAATTTAAGCGACTGGTAAAGCCTTTTGCTTTAAAACAATATCAAATGAAAATGTTACATCGTCTATACGCAACATCCCCCCTACTAAACTTCTGACCTACTAACTTTCCGACCTACTGCAATATCGGACCTACACCAGCTGTTTATTTTTGTATAAATATACAAGGCTCGGCCCCCTAGGCTAGGACAGGCTAGGGGGACGGGTGCTGCGGCCACAAGTCCATTTAGCAGCTGTAAAACCACGTGCTAGTAGGTCGGATGTGTAGTATAGCGGATTTGTCGTAAGTCAGAAGTGAAGTATAGCTGATTTGCGTAGGTCGAAAAATACACCACCTATCAAATACACATGGTTTAAATGTCGTCCTCCAATTCCACCGTACATAATTAAATGTTATTTTTAATTACTAAGATAATTTTATCAAAAACTGAATAAAATCGTAAGATGATTGATATTTGAACATTCACAGATTGAAGTTTGAGTATTTATTGTTTGATTATAACATGTTTCCAAACCCTTCCTTGGGTTTATGTAAGTCGTCAAACAGGGCTAGATCGGTTTATCGGGTTTGACGTTTATTGGAAACAGACAATCAAACCAAATTTATAAAAAATGTTTTATCCAAGGTGGTGGAAATGTTTTGGTGTGCTGTGGTCCAGGAAACAATGGTGGTGATGGATTAGGAACATTTACAAATAGAAAACATTACAATATGAGACATAAAAACACATATTTGGATTATATATACTAATATTTACTTTTCAAAAAAAATCTATTAATATTCGTTCCGCCTCTATTCTCAAGCCTTCACTCCGCGTGATGTATAATATTATTTTTTTTTAATCAAACTTGTTCTTAATTTACTGTTTTAATCAAAACAGTTCTCCTTTGTCTTATTTCATTGTGTGAAATCAAACTTGAACTCAATTTTTTTTTTTGTTTATTCAAACTTAAATATTCTAAATTGGGTTGATTTAAGTACTTGCGGATTTATGCTACAGAAAATTTAAGGAAGTTGCCAGAGTTCAACACATTTCAGTTGAAAAATAAATGATATCTTCCTCAGTGTTTCTCAGATAGAGGTTTAAAAAGGGCACCGTTGTAAAACTCTTAAAATGGTGATCCAACGAAATTACTTTTTTAAGTTCTTTTAATACTTCTTTTTTCCATTTCAAGGCCTGTATTACTATTTGTAATGTTTCGTAACTGCAGTTGCTGCCCGGCACCTTCAGCTTCTTGGATATAGTCCTAGGCAACAATTTTTAGTGAATTTTTAATATAGTTATTTTTTTTTGTGTCCTCTCTTCTTTTTTACGTAGTTTCTGTAATACCCCCCTTTCCCCTCCATCCGGCTTTAATTGAGTTGAGTAGCTTACAGAGAATTCTTTCATTTATTAAACCCCTTTCATCTAATGAAGCTAGTAATTCCCGCCATTTATAAAACAATACAAGTCTAGGAAACTTCTTTTTTACAAATACATCAGTTCTGTTTAAAGAAATTAATTGTTTTTAGTATTTTCTATCCGAAGAGAACAGATAAGGATCTTTACAAGAACCTTGTGAATCAATGTCAGATGATGGATATTAGCTTCCTGGAGACACTTCCCGAACAGTCGGTTTTAGATACGGAGTATTCCGTCCTGGTGGATGCTTTGTTCGGGTTCAGTTTCCATCCCCCGGTTCGGGAGAGCTTTCTCCCTCTTCTCGTCTCCTTGAGTCAGTCAAGGACACCCCTGGCTTCCATAGATATTCCTTCAGGAATCATTAGTTCAATATTTAATTGGGGAAACTTTCTAGCCCCCCCCCCCCCGCCCTATTATTTTCCTGATTCTTTACTACATTATTCATCAGAGACCGATAAGAAGTCCATCCTTTCTTAATATTTCTCTATAGTTCGTAGAGAAAATATCATGCCTCGAAGAACTTTTTTTTAAATGTTTTTTTATAATTATGAATGAATGGAACACACTCTTTAGCCTGCCATTTGGAACTTTTAAATAATTACAATTCCTTCCCTCTTCTCCTATTTATAAAATGGAGGAATGTGGTCTGAATTATACACACTATTCCAGGTTAGGTTAAGATAGACAGAAAGTCACTGAGTGAGGTTCCTGTTTTGTAAAAGGAGTGAGAGAGGGGGGGGGGGTCCAGACAATTTATCCAAGATCATACCGGAATTTTTTGAAGTGTTAGTACAATATTGAACAATAAGATCCTAGGTTGGAGTGTTGAGGATGGACCACCTTCTGACGGATCTACTCCATGTTTGAAGTCTGATCTTCTCATATCTCTCACTGCTCCCAAAAAATGTGCGAAATTTTTTACCGGATCCAAACATTATCTAGGTGCGCAGATCAGAAAACATTAAACAACGATTCAATTGATTTTTTTGCTAACATTTCTCAAATTTTTTGAGAAGTCAATTCCAAAAATTTATTTCATTGGACTTTATTCGAACAAGTCAAAAAAATATTTCTTTTTACTGGATATAAAAAAAAATGATCTGTAACCCAATAGGTGGAAGGTTTGTACCTAGAAGACTGTCCGCTAAGTATGGTTTAGACCTACCGGAGTATCCAGGATTAGAAACCTGTGTTAAACTCTAAGTATGAGATTGTAATTTGTGTTCAACTCCAAGCATGGATTGAATATATCAGAGTATCCAGGGATTGAAACCTGACCTGTGTTCAACTCTGAATATGATTTGGACTTACCAGAGTATCCAGGGAAGAAACCTGTGTTAAACTCTAAGTATGGTTGGAATCTACCGAAGTTTCCAGGGGTTGGAAACCTGTGTTAAACTCAAGTATGGTTTGGACCTATCGGAGTATCCAGGGTTAGAAAACCTGTTTTCAAGTATGGTTTGAATCAACCAGAGTATCCAGGGTTAGAAAACCTATGTTCAGCTCAAGATTCTATCCGGAGCAAGATCAATTTTAGAATTTGTAGAAACCGAATCTAATTTCCTTTATTCTTTTTGTTTGTAGCTAAGATTAAAGCAAGGTGTTGAGAATATACAAGTTTAACAGAATAAAAGAAACCTGCATCACGCGTATAGATTAAATATTTACAAAATTTCCACACAAAAAGGTTTTGGGGTGGACATAGAGATATCTTTCTTCAAAAATAATGTTTATGTAAAGATTGAAAAAGAACATTCAGATTGAAAATAATTATCTTAAATAATTAATAATTTTGTTTAAATTTAGTTAAAAAAAGATAACTATAGAAATTTTTATTCCTATTGATAATTAAGACTTAACAATTTTATTGTCAATTGTGAAGATTAAAAAATATGAGTTATGTGACGAAAAACATATTTTATGAGTAAAACTTTTAAGTTGGCTTTTATTTATGAAAATATTTTTATTTTCAGAGTAGAATGTGTAGTTTGACGGAGAGTGAGTTAGAACCTGAGCTGGTTAAAGCAAGGTTGGATCCTACTCAGATCCATCTCTGCAAAAAGTGCAAGGAGAACAAACCTATTGTTAATCTTAGGAAATAATTCATAACATTTTTACTATAATTTTACTCCTCACGAGTAGCCGTAGTACATTTGAATTTCCGAGCCGGGTCAACCTTTCCTGTCCCAGTTACCTAGTTCTATGGACAGGGCTAGCCGGTGCAACAAGGTTGACGCGGTCAGACTTTATGCTTCATATAGGTTGAATTCACTTTTACTAAAGAGGCAGAGGTGCGTGTCCTAAATACTTCCATTGATTGACTAATACCAAACAGACAGGGTAAGTGGCCAGGAGCTTAACCCTGGGGCTCTACGTAAGATACCTTTATAGCCTACTGGAGATGATATTTTGATTGTAGGTTGAATGATGATGATAATAATATTAGTAATAATGCTATGCATATACATATTTCATCTAAAGGAATTTATAGTTTGTGAATTCTGATATAAAAGGTCATCGAAACTAAGTTGCAAAAATATAAGAATTTGAAAATTTCTCAATGTAAAGGTTTATACATGTATTTTGTAAAAAGTGTAAGAATCAAAGACATATAATAGACAAACACAGATTTATACTACTTAATGTATATACAGAGTGTCTCTGATAAAAGTGTGTTTAGGCTTTTTAGCTTAGTAAACATCGTGGTATTGTGTTAAAAAGTTCTTCTAGCAAGTGCAATCCTCATTAATGGAAGGGTCATCGATGAAAAATGTTCTCTTAAATGCTGTTTTAATCTTAAAAAGAAGTCCTAATATTCGAAAATTTGCTCGGTCTCGTTTCCAGAGATTTTCAAACATAACAGAATTTAGGATTTTTAAAAATAAATGACTAAAGAAGGTTGAATTTTTTGAAAATCTGAAGTACAGGGACCAACTACATTTCGAGTGCATTTTCAAGGTTAAAACGGCATTTTAAAGTGAAATGTTTTAACGACAACCCCCAATTTTATGGGCATATAATTTTTTAGTGACACTTTTTAGTACAACAAAACAGCGTTTAGGGGGTGAAAAAGTAGTTAACATCTCCGGAAATGGGATCAAGCACATTTTCGAATATAAGGCATAATTTTGAAGGTTAAAACGGCATTGTAGAGAAAAAATGTTCATCGACGCCCCCACCCCCCTGCATATTCACTGTAGTGCACTTTAAGTATAAGTTGAAATCGGAAAAAAATCGAAAAATAATTGGTTTTTTTAAATAATAAAAAAAATATTAATAAAATGAAATTTTAAAAAATAGAAAAATGGAAAACATTAAAAAAATTGAAAAATTAGATTTAACCAATTTTTACGTAAAAAAAAAATAATAAAATTAATAATAATACTTAATTTGTTTAATGTGTAAATACTATATATCTAGACGGGTATTGAGAGTGATCACAAAAAACTCCTATTCCACCCTCATGTTCTTTACGTGGATGAAGGTTGTCTACTACAGTTAAACAAACAGCAGAGAATTAACAATATCAGGCAAGAACATTCTCACTAAAAACCAAGATATGCAAATCGCGCAAAAATCGAGAAGTATTTCGCCAATTACTCCTTTTAAGCTTAAGAATTCATATGTAAAGGGCTAAAAGCAGTGCTTTGGATCCGCAAGATTTTGGCTTCCTGGATCCGTATCCGGAAAAATATGCGGATCCACAGATCTGGATCCAAGGGGTAAAGTATCAACCAAAAACTCCATAAAAAACTTTTCTACTCCTGAAACCCAAATCTGAACTTATGAAAAAAGAGAGATTATAAAATTTCCTCATTTCTGAATGGTTCATCAAGTTTTAAAAATTATTTTTTTGTTTAAAAAATTCAGTAAATCTTAAAGAAATGACCTGGATCCGGATCCGGATCCATTTTTTTCAAGTGCGGATCCAGGATTCGGATCTGCTTCAAAATTAAAGCACTGCTAAAAGAAAGTATTAAGGCTAAGTGAGGTAAACCTAAAGCCCAAGCTGTTGCAACGCTTTAAAGTCGAGGCTTTCTAAATATTAGATTAATAACTTCATAGTTTTCCAGTGTTCTCTTTTCACTTTAGTAATAAATCTGAGGCCGAATTTAAAGAATTTGAACCGCGGCTTGAATTTGGGACGCCGCGGCTCAAAAATTGTTGGTTCCACTTAAAATTGTATTCAATGTTTCAAGATTTAAGCCGGCACCGATTTTTGGGGGATTTGAGACGCGGCTCAAATTCATTAAATTCTGACTGATTACCTCCAAATGAAGTTTTTTTTTCTTAAAGGGTCTGTTAACACGTAACCTCATGTGAAATCCAGTTCTAAAGTGACATGACCGATTCACAACGGTACCTTTTAAACCTATTTTTTATGAATGAATAAATGAAACAGCTCCTAGTTTTCCTGTTTTCTTCTCAAAAAGTAACTTACGGATTTATGGTGCAGAGGATAATACGAGATTTATCAGAATTTAACACTTTTCGAGTCGAGGTAGAATCGGACAAATTTTAATATTATGTTTACCAAGTACAGTCTCTTTAAAGTAATTGAAAGTATATTTAGATTTAGGATAAAAAATAAACCCTATCGATAAACCAGGTTTTAAACTCGGGTTGAAAAGAAAAATGTTGACGGTGTGTATTCTCTAGGGAACGACTCAAAGAGGCGGAGTATACAGGGTTTCCTCTTTACGTTTCCCTTCTGGAGACTCCCTCCAGGGTTTCCTTCGTCTCTTCTCCGACAGAGTTCGACTACGCAGAACTTTCTTTTAATGTAAGCTTTTTCTCTCTTTTTTCGGCTTCTCAATCTCGTAGACATGAACGATATTAAAAAGTACTTTGGGCTAATTATTCTGTTTTATTGGTGGATATTTTTTTAAAATTTTGTTCCGGAGTGAATTGCTTAAAGCTCTGCAAATCATGTTTATTCTAACACTGCTCTATTAAAGCTCCTATGTTTTAATTTGATTTTTCTTCCTTTGCTATCCACCTTCCCTTTCTTTTTAATATAGTAATGTTTTCTACTCTGTTTAATGTTACTAATTATATTTGAAGTTTTAATAAATGTATTCCTCTGCTCCCAGGCTAATTGTATTAATGCAACTGTAGCTCTTTCTCCAGTGCAGGAGATTAACAAAGTGCCTTATATTTTTCTACACCCCCTCTCCTTCCCTCCTCTCAGTAGAGATCATTTTAGCCCCTACATTTGTTCCTACATTTGTTAAAAGAAGAAAAAATTAAGAGATAATAGTTTTTTTTCTCAGTCAAATATTTTACAATTAATAATTTTTTTATTCGAAAGCAAGTAAAAAAAGAGTAGAAGACCCTGAGTTGAAAAGTAAAGACTGAGACTAGGTCGGTGCAGCTTACAAGAAACAGCTGACACCCCATGCTTTTTCTGTCCCGGACCGGTAGAGTACAATTCGTCATAACCCCCCCGGCAGACAGGTCTCCAGGGGCCTAGACAACAATTCTGTATATAATCTTAAATAGCGCGCAAAATTTCAAATTTATCGGCTTCATATATGCGACTCTGATTGGTTGAATTTTATACACTTTTTAGGATACAAGTACAAGATTAAGTTAGTCTCGATATTAAGAAAAAGAGAGGATCAAGCATTAATCTCAATATCCACCATTCTAAAGTTTTCAGCTCTGGCTTCTGAGATCTAATTTTTACCTTTTCTATTTTCATTTATCTAAACATGCATTTAATCTTGTTTAGATATTCTCTCAGGATATTCTCAAATATTTGCAGTTTTGTTTCATGTTGATTAATCCTACTCAGGATGGGTTGGGAGAGGAGTTGCTCCGAGCTGTTGAAAATATCAAAGAGAACTCGGCAAAGGAAGATTTTATTAACACTATGAGGTTTGCATTATTCTTTTACATTTACTCTTCTGTGCAGTTTTAAAAAGAAAGATTCTGAATATTTAAAACCTCAAGGAAATCCAGGATTTAATCCTTAGCAAGATTTAAAACATTTAAAATCTCAAGGAAATTCAGATTTGAAATTTTTATGTAATTTTAAAAAAGCAAGATTCAAAACATTTAAAACCTAAAGGAAATCCAGATTTTAATCTTTAATGTAATTTTAAAATAACAAAAATAAAAATATAGATAAACTTCTGGAAATTATTTTCTTTTTGTAGGAACGTTTACTGTTATATTTTTTTTAGTGAAAGTTTCCAGATATTTGAAACCTTCTGGACATCTACTTTTCAAGCAATTATAAACATTTTATAAAGTGAACAATACAAACAAATTTACAGTTTTTCAATTGCAATAAGATTTTCTTTGTAACTCAAAATGAAAAAAGAAAATACAAAACATTTTAAAACATATTTCCTGCTTATAGAAAAATAATTTTTTTTAAAAGTGTAAAAGCTTAAGGCTCTAATTTTTATAAAATTAAATAATTTTTGCATTTAAAAAAAAAATAAAATAGATTTTTAATTTTTTATATAATTTTAAGTAAATTTTTCATTTTTTATAAAAAAAATTAATTTTTCATTTTTATGAAATTAAATGAAAATATTTTGATTTTTAGACGAAGATCTATCCTTACAGGATCCAAGGAGATGGATTGCTCCAAGGTCTTTACGGGAGAGAACGGGACAAAGATCTCTATAGATCTGCTTGCTGGAGTTTCTATGGGTAAAGGTGTAAACCTATCCCATGAGACAGGGTTTAAGGATACACGGGATCCAGTAACAATCCTGAGACCGCTGCGGGACGTGTCTGGAAAAGAATTGGCTCTCTACTCCCAGTTTCATTCTTTAATGTTTTCTCCGGGTCCTAATTTAACTACAGGTTAGGACAACTAACATTGTATAAATAAAGCTTATAATTGAAATGTTCACAGTTCTAATGATGACTAGTAGAATTTTTTGAATAATTTTAGAAAGAAAAACTAAGTGCTTTGACTCTTTATTGTGTTTTCTTGTTGCAAGAATAAGGGGTTTAACGCTAATGCTGAAACTATTTTTTACCTTTGATTTAAAGTGCGTGAGGGGTGAAGAAGAATTTTCGCCGTTTATCAAGGTGACATTGTATTTTGATCAGGTAAGGACGGATTGTTCAGTATCCGGAAACTAACTGAAGAGTTCCTTGTTGGGTTACAGGCGGACTTTCCGGCTACTCTCAGCACTGTCTTCAGGACCGGAGATAAACTTCAGGTACTAAACCTAGTTCACGAGTATTCTCTCAGATTAAATTGATTGAATTTATTCAGTCAAATATTTCTAACAAGCCTTGTATATTGAGTGTTCACTTATTAATATTATCCCTGATTAGGTGGATACAGAGGAAACTGTAGAACCCTGTATCCTGTGTGAAGGACCCCTGGATACAAATGCTACTGAGCACTGTTCCCTCCAAGCTACCTACTGGTCTCAGATTGTATCTTCAAAGGGAACAACATTAGGTGCGTAAGAATTCAAAATGGTACAGTTTTCAGTCTTAAGCATCAAATTGTTTCAGGAGATGAATTTTTATCCTGTGATAACCTTGAGACCTTGAGCCTTGAAACCCTGAGGATGGAGATAGATCCGTCCTGCAGCTCTAGGACGGATTGCTGCGGAGAGGGAGACGGGTCCTGTAAGAGTAACCGAGTATTAAGGTTGAGAGATGTCCTCCCCCTGCTCTGCTACTCCTGTATGAGAACTATAACAAATTCCAAAAATCTGGAAACGTTGCCTAAAAAGGTTTTGGAGGCAATACAACTTAGAAGGAATCGGTTAGAAATGAAAAATGAAATAAGCGATTTTTTACTTTGATAAATTTTCAGGTTTAAAATGAAGGTTCGGTTCAAGCTGCAAATTTCGCAGGAACTTAGTTCAATTTAGGTAACTTTTCGCATTATTTTGGGTTGTATGTAGTGTGGACCATGGGATCCGCAACAAAAATATACTTTATTCTTAGCTAGGCTAAATTTTAACTTGCATTTTAATTCAGGAAAATATGGCGTATTCCAGACCTTTAAACACAGACTTTGATCCAAACTGGTCGGAGTCCGCAGAATGCCTTACATTAGACTTCGGACCCTTCGAGGCTGTTGATCGATGGAGGAAAATGCCGGAGTGCGACGAGTTTGTCGGTCCCAGACGATCCAAACACACCATGGTCGCGTACAAGGACGCCGTCTACGTGTTTGGCGGAGATAAGGGAAAGTCGATGCTGAACGATCTTCTGAGGTTCGACGTGAAAGAGAAGTCCTGGGGTCGGGCAGTACAGAATGGGCTACCGCCTGCACCTAGATATCACCACTCGGCGGTTGTTCACGGAGCCAGTATGTATGTATTCGGCGGTTTCTCCGGAGATATTCATTCAAACTCCAACCTGACAAATAGAAATGATTTGTGGGAGTATAAGTTCTCGATGGGACAGTGGCAGTTAGTCCCACAGTTTGGAAAGAAACCAGTTCCTCGATCCGCTCATGGTGCTGCTGTATATGAGGGCAAGCTCTGGATCTTTGCAGGATATGATGGCAATGCAAGGTTGAATGATATGTGGACTATATCCCTAATAGGTAACTGGTTTTCATTTTTAATTAATGATTCAGACAAGAATGTTTCAAAACTGAAAAGTATTTGAAATAATAACCGAATTTTAAAATTGACCTTAACCAAATAAACAAAGAAATAAGACTGTTGGCGTGATTCCAGGTGACGATTTCTTCCTCATTGTTACTCAGAAAAGAGGGGTACTGTTGTGAATCGGGCATTTAACTCTGTAATGGGATATTTACATGAAATAACGTCATCGGTCCCTTGATCGTTATGATGAATGATTTATTATTGACATTTTTTTTTATCAGGATCCGAGGTTAAATGTTGGGAGGAGGTTCTTCAGGTAGGAGAATGTCCCCCAACCTGCTGTAACTTCCCTGTAGCAGTTGCCCGGGACTCCATGTTCGTCTTTTCCGGGCAGAGTGGGCAGAGGAAGAATAATATTCTGTTCCAATTTAACTTCAAATCTCATACCTGGACTAGGATCACCACAGAGCACATATTGCGTGGGTGTCCGCCCCCACCGACATGGCGGTACGGGCATATTATGGCGGCATATGATCGTCATCTCTACGTATTTGGCGGTGCGGCGGATAACAATCTTTCAAACGATGTGCATTGCTTTGATTTGGATACTCAAGCTTGGTTTATTATTCCGCCTTCTCATGATTCACAGCTGCCGAGTGGTCGCCTCTTTCACGCCGCGGCGGTTGTAGGAGCTGCTATGTATGTATTTGGCGGAACTGTAGACAACAATATCCGGTCTGGAGAGATGTACCGATTCCAGTTGGCGGCGTATCCTAAATGCACTTTATATGACGACTTCGGTAGACTTCTTCAGTCAGGACAGTTCACAGATATCAACTTCCTTGTTGGTGAGAAGGAGGTGTGTGTCCCAGCACATATCGCCATGGTTGCGGCTCGTTCTGGCTGGCTCCGGAGTAGGATAAAGGAAGCTCGGCAGGCGAGGACCAGGCATATTGATAAACTCTTCCGGGAGACAGAGGGGCGGCCTCCAGAGCAAGATTGTCCTGTTCTAGAGGTTAAAATGCTAGAAGCTGAACCTCAAGCTTTTAGTATGGTTCTGGATTTTATCTACACGGACCAGATAGATCCGACTCGAGGCCAGAGAGAGAAACATGCCTCCAACGAGGTTGTCCTGAGTATGATGCAAGTTTACATGTTGGCAGTTCAGTTCCACATGAAACGTCTTGAAACCTTATGCATTGTATACCTGGAGAATTCAATTAATCATAGAAATGTGTTGGACGCGCTGAAACATGCATCCTCGCTTAATCTGTTCTTTATTAAAGAATTCTGTCTGCGATATATCATTAAAGAATCCAGTTATAACAAGATTGTTATGTCTAAAGAGTTCGAAACCCTTGAACAACCATTGATGGTCGAAATCATTCGTCGGAAACAGACTCCGCAGTTGAGATCTCTGCAGGAAGGAACCAACTATGACCAGGGTCCAGGTCTTATTGAAGATTTGAAAGAGTTCCTTCTTCACTCTGGAGGAGAGTTTGCTGACATAGATCTTATCCTGGATGGAACACCTATACCCAGTCACAAAGCTATCCTTGCTGCCCGGTCATCCTACTTCGAGGGTATGCTTAGATCCTTCTCCCCAGCAGACAACAGGGTTCCCATCTCTATTGGAGAAATGGTCCCGAGTAGACAGAGTTTTGATTCTCTCCTTCGATACATATATTACGGAGATGTAGAGATGCCTCCTGAGGATTCTCTGTATTTGTTCTCTGCTCCTCATTTCTACATTTTCTCTAATAACAGGTAGAGGTTTTACTACGGGGGGGGGGGGTAAGCTTTAGGTTAGGAATAAAGAATCTTACTTCATCAATGTGTTATCCTATAGATCTCTCTGTGAAATTCATCTATTTATAAATTCATCTATTTTTCAAGAAAAAGTTTTTAAAAAATGCTTCTTAAAAAAATTATTTACAATTTCTTTTAAGATATAGGCTTCTTGTTTGTTTGATTTTTACTTCTAGGAAAAAATCATAAAGTCGACTCACTTTTAAATAATCTTGAAAATACATTTTCTGTTTACCTAAGGTTGCAAGTGTACTGTAAGACCAACCTGGAGAGAAATGTAACCGTTGAGAACGTTCTTCAGATATTAGAAGCAGCGGACAGGAGCCAGGCGGCAGATATGAAGAAATATGCTCTCAACCTCATAGTTAGATACTTCTCTAAGGTATAAAGATACTCGTATACAAGGATTTAATGCAAGGAAAGTTAATTCAGAGGTGTACGCATCTTTTGTACTGCATGGCAGTGTACTGCCACTGGACGGTAATGTAAACACAAGACGGATGTCGAAGCCTGACATGGGATCCATCTTTCACATAAATAATCAATGAAATATTCCGGTCATAGGAAACTATTATCTGAATTATCAAAATTATCAAAATTTAATGCTTTTAACCTCCTCGGATACTAAACGAACACTGAGGCATCTATTCTTTATTACAAATTCCGCCCAGAGAGAACTGGTTTTAATATGTACTCAGAGTATACGCAAGTTGCAATTAACTTTCCTTGCATTACATTCTTGCTTGTATATCGTCCAAGTTAGATAAACCTCATAAACCTACACTGCAAGTTAGATTATTTGGAGAAATAATCCAAAAACTTCTTTATTTCACTTACAAAACAAAAATGAAATGATCATATTAATTTGTAATGCCAAATGTTCCAGGTGTCACAGCAGCCGAGATTGCGCCAATTATCTAGGGAGCTTCTTCTTGACATTCTCTTCTCATTGGCCGACGATTCTCATGACAGTAAAATCATTCAGGATATGTCTTGTATTAGTCTAAACTCTGATACATAATTGTATTAGTCCAAACTCGGATACATAATTGTATTGTTCTAAACTCAGATACATAATTGTATTAGTATAAACTCAGATACATAATTGTATTAGTCTAAACTCAGATACATAATTGTATTAGTCTAAACTCTGATACATAATTGTATTAGTCTAAACTCAGATACATAATTGTATTAGTCTAAACTCTGATACATAATTGTATTAGTCTAAACTCGGATAATTTACACGGAGATCGATAAATTAGGCCTTACAGAACTTTCTTTATAATATTTAATTCACCATAGGTTTAAACAATTTTCTATTCACATTTAGAAAATTATAGTCATTCGCACATACATTCTCTTCCACAATGCACAATTTTAAATAACTAGAAAAAACGAGTTTCTGTTCTTAGAATTTAAAGATTACGTCCTGTTTATAAAATAGGCTTTATCATTGCAAAATACTTCAATCCTTTTCTTTGTTTAGAAAGGCCGTACCGTACTGTACCACTCTGTGACAAAGAACAATCTATTTCGCAAGGTCTTTTGCAATCTGCGCTCAGGCTTAACTTGGCACACCTTATTTACGTATATAAGATAAGTCTTTCATTAAAAAGTCATAAAAAGACGCACATTATAATTAGGTGACGACTTAAAGACCGTCTTTTGTTTTCGTTAACTTTATTAAATTGGCAAAGTGTGTACTGTGTATCTTGAAAAACTTGCAGGTTTTAGTTTTCTAGAATTTGAATCTTAAGAAAATTTAAACGATGATTGATTTTAAAACATTTATAGTTTTATTTTATATAAAATTTATATAAAAATCAGCTAATTTTGAATACCCAAAAAAAGGCTGACTACATTTTTGAAATACAGGAAGCTGGACTAGGGGTATTTTAAAGTTCTTGTTTCAGCAGTAGTACTGATTAGGTGTTAAATTATGTTTACATATACGCCGAAATACATCTCAAAATAAGACGACATTTAATTACCTCACTTGAAGATATTTTCATGTTTAGTTGGACACCTTGTTTTTAAAGTGATTTCTCGATCTCTTGTTATTCTCGAACTCAAACATTACCCAGTTCCACTTTCCCTTTTTAATGTTGATGCTGAACCCTAAAAGATATTTTCCCACACTCTGTATTACAACAGCTGTCCTGGAATTACTTGTATATTCTTTAAACCTGTTTATACCGGATATTTTAAACTCAAGAAGAAACTTATTCTTATTTAACACTTTGAGTGTTCTACACGTGAATCCTTTCAAATGTCGTAACTATTTTTCTATATTTAATTCAACATTGTTTACATATTTATTATATATATATATATATCTAGTCTATTATTATTGATATATAAGTTTATTTGTATTCGTTTTTATTTCAGAGTTGAATAATGCCGTTTTCTATCCCCGAGCTACCAAACTCAGTGAAATCTGATATTCGACAACTCTTCAGACATCCATACTATCTAGGGATTATATATTACAAAGTTTCTGTGCATTGAAATTGAATTTTAGCCAATTTTTCTTAGCTTTTTTTCAAAAGAACTTGGTTCAGTGAGTTCAGTTGGGTGATAAGTTCAGTTTGATTTCAGCTTATTAGACCTTGATAAATTACGCTATTGTTGAATTTAAAAGGTAGAACATTTCATAGACAGGACATTTCATTGTTCAACGACATTTCATTGAAAGGACATTTCATTGAAAGGACATTTCATAGACAGGACATTTCATAGAGAAAACATTTCATTGTAAGGACATTTTAATGAAAGGACATTTCATTGAAAGGACATTTCATAGAGAGGACATTTCATTGTATTGACATTTCATTGTAATAACATTTCATTGAAAGGACATTTCATTGAAAGGACATTTCATTGAAAGGACAATTCATTGAAAGGACATTTCATTGAAAGGACATTTCAATGAAAGGACATTTCAATGAAAGGATCATTGAAAGGACATTTCATTGAAAGAACATTTCATAGACAGGACATTTCATTGTAAGCACATTTCATAGAAAGGACATTGCATTGAAAGGACATTTCATAGACAGGAAATTTCATAGAAAGACATTTCATAGACATGAAATTTTTATTTATAGGACATACCAGAGAAGACATTTCATAGACAGGACATTTCATAGAGAGGACATTTCATAGACAGGACATTTCATAAATAAGACATCTGTCTATTAAATGGCATATCTATGATTTTGTTAAACATGTCTTCCACTGAAATGTCCCAACATTCTATAAGTCAAGCTAAGTCAAGTTTTACTGTATTTTAAATTGGGTTAGGCTGAGCTTAAGTTCGACTTAATCTAGCAAAGGTAAAATGTTACCTCAGCTTAGCCTCCGAAAAATTAGGCATCAACATTTAATCATGGTTGAACGAAAATACATGTTAAAGTAATAAATAAAATTGTTCACAGTAAACATATCACTATGTTTATCCTTCATCTTCGTAAAACTCACTCACCCCTTCTGTGATTATCTCTTCCCCGTCGGTCCGGTGAGTATTTATTTACTAGAACGATACATATAAGACATCTATCTGATGTTCCCGTCTCGAGAAACTGATAAATAAAACTGTGTCAAAATTATACGAAAATTCATATATATAAAATTTAGCATAAAAGTAGTAGGTTTAAACAGATCATATTCAGCAAATATGCAACTAATCTAAAAACGATTATATCCCACAGGAGCCTGAGAATCTCGGGTTTCCTCCTATTATAATTTTTTTATTTTGCATTTTTAATAAATATAATTGATAATTTTATTTCTTTTAGTCGTGTAGTCCGTATTACGACACCATAACTTCAGCCAATGGTAGTGCAGTATACTGGTCACGTGATTTCTGCCTGTATCACGTGACATTAATACTGCACTCCCACTGCATGGCTGAAGTTCTGGTGACGTAATACAGACTATACTGACTATATGTAACAATATTATCAATTAAATATGCAAAATTAAAATTTAAAAATTGTAGAAGGAGCAAACATGAGATTCTTCGCTTGATTTCAAATGTCAAAATACTTTCTTGATTTCTTTATTTATTTTAGTAATAATTATTGCTTGCCTGTGTTCTTACTTTGATTTTATAGGAGCAATGTGAGCTTGATATGAGAGAAACGGAGATCTTATTCTTCCTACTTGTTGTTATCATGATCAGATCAAGGAAAACTGGTTCTGTTACCATGGTAGGTATCTTTTTCTTCCTACTTGTTATTATCATGATCAGATCAAGGAAAACTGGTTCTGTTACCATGGTAGGTATCTTATTCTTCCTTCTGGTTGTATTCATGATCAGATCAAGGAAAACTGGTTCTGTTACCATGGTAGGTATCTTATTCTTCCTTCTGGTTGTATTCATGATCAGATCAAGGAAAACTGGTTCTGTTACCATGGTAGGTATCTTTAGCTCCGTCCTGTACAGTCTCAGGTAACATTTAGGAAGAGATCGTAGATAAGTTGTCTTTTGTGCGGGGTGTCACAAATTAGGGGTGATTTTCATTCAGTAAGAAAAGGGTGATTAAAGTATTTTCTAAAGTTGTTAATCCCTGGATCAAGAAATTATCCGTTTTTTTGTACAAAGGATTAAATTCATTCCTCTTAGATAAACCGAGGTTTGCGCAAACGTTTTTGCTTACCACCATCTAGCACAAAAGTTTCGACTGATTAACTAAAATCCTTTCTCTCTTGTCCTATCTGATTTAACTATGAAGTAGACTTAACACGTAACGTTCGTTGAACGAGTTGTACTAAGTCATTCGTTGTGTATTTGTGATAGGTGCATTGTGCATTAATATCATGAAATGAAAAAACTAAATCATTAAAACAATAATCTTCATCAAGATTTACTATTTATTTCCTATCCTACATTACACGCATATTTTCAACAAATAAATAATTCCTTCGTATTTTTGTTGAAGTAATTTTATTTGACGGAGATATAAGTTAACCCTCTCTTTGTTTCTTGTTTTTAATTACCAGGACAAGATATTAAACTTTCATGAGGTCTTTTTACGACGCCAGTTATTCATAATTGCATTCTCCAAATCTCTAATTCTCTAACAAAAGTTTCTCAAATATTAGCTAAATGCATTAATGTTTTCATTATGGACAAACGTATACCGCATCTCCAGTCTGTTGGGATCTGTTATATTTTGATGCGGATCCGTATTGTAACAAAGGATTTGAATCCGGACCCATTTGTTAAACGTGTTTTTTTATTTTTCCTGAAATTTTGTTGGCCTTTTAGATTTGATGAGTATTCTATCGTTTTTGTAGCAAAAGCTGGAGATTTCTGTTTTTAAAGCAATTTTTGGTTGATATTTTGCTACTTGAAATAAATTGAAATATTTCCATTTACTGATAGCGCCGATTGAAGGATTCATAGCTCTAATTGGTTAATGAGATAGATAGAAAGATAGATGTTACCGCCATACTATTTCTATTGGTTCAGAATAGATAACAAACAAATGACTGAACCCTGATTGGATCAGGCGCTAATGGACGCGGCATATAGGAGTGATATAGTAATATAATGGCGTATTTCATGTTTTGGCTAAGAACGAATCAAGTTTACAATGGCAAGGAATCGTAAATATAAAAAACAGGCCGTATTTATTCCGTGCAATCGTCTCTGAAGTCTCATCCTTATCAATACAAATAATTTTTTTAAAAAGTAACTCCTCTCGGGCTTTTAAAACAGAAAGGGGACTATTAACCCTCCCCCCCCCCTCCTGTCTTTGTTATATTTTCAGAAGATTTAATTTTATCATTCTTATTCTATTGATTTCATTTTGAAATTTCTATTCTGCTGCTTCCCACTATTTAACTACAGTGCAGAGTGTCTCAATAAACCCGAGAATTAAACGTTGCTTTAATCGGCTCAGCAAACCCTTGTGACTTTTATTTCGTAGTTGAAACTATTCATTCGCTCTGATTTTCTAATCCTTATTTCTTTGCAATGTCGTAGATCTTAGATTTTTCAACTGAATTGCGTTAGATCAAATAATCTAAGTTTAAAATACCAAAGATTTACACTATCAGGTTGCAAAGATATAGGGATTTGTAAATTTGAGTTTGTCGCTATGATTCAATTCTTTTGGGAAATTTATTTTATTATATGTTGGAAAGCTTAAAGGTTTTTAAAAATTTAGTTTAAAAATTTGTTTCATAAATATATATACTGACTTGCAAAGATTTTGAATTCAATGTTTTTTTTGGGCTCCCACTGCTGCTTTTAGGATGACTTGTTAAAAATGCGAGAGTTAATTAGTAAATACATAAACCCTGGGATTAGCTCTGCAACGGATAATGTCTAGAGGGTAACTAGTTAATAGACTTTTCAGACCGCTGGGTAAGCCGCAAACATTTGCAAAACTTTTGCCTTCCATTTGATAACCGTTTTTTTATCTAATTAGGAAATCATGGCGCTTCTTGTCATTCTTTCTCTGGACTTGATTTTATCTCCCGGTCTGTGTAAATTTGTTGATATCCTGAAGTTAATGCACTCTTTTGCAGAATTTACAAAATTTATTTATTTATTTATTTATTTAAGTTTTAGTTGTTAACAAGCTTTATTCGAATTCAGTGACATGTAATAAAGAGAAGCTTTTTAAATTGATTGTTTAAAATCGTGTATTTAAATCGAAATTCGTCATCATTATGTTGATATAATCGCCTACCACCGTTTAATATTTTAAATATTAAGTACTTTCAGTGAAGCATTATCTTTTTTACAATGTTACGTACTTCGAGATTTTTTTAGAGGGGTAATAAATATCAAACTGAATCTTTTTATACTTTAATTCTCCGATCTCTTTCTTATTCTTGAAAGACCTTGCCTCATTGTTCATGAATTGTAAAGCTCTTGAATAGAATAATTCTTTCTTCATCTCAAGTTCACTTCAATGTTTGAACTTTTTGTTTTAAGTTTTGAATAGGGGCATTAAATTATCACTTAAACACAAAAACTAGGAATAAAATTTCTTCATCCCTGGAATACAAATCTGGATTTTATTTAAGAAAAGTTTTTTTTCTATGATGTTTATTTATTCTTATTTTTTTTGTTTGCCTTAAAATTTTAGAATTAAATCAAGCCAATAAAAATTATTTCGTGGTTACAGACTATGATTAAGTTTTCATCTACCGAATACAGGCTAGAATACAGGATGGATACAATCTGGGAAATAGTTATTATTTCCTGGATACAGTCTAGGATACAGTTTTCATTTCCTGGATACAGGCTAGGATACAGTTGTCATTTCTTGGATACTGGCTTGGATACAGTTTGTCTCTCTTGGACACTGGCTTGGATACAGTTTGTCTTTCTTGGATACTGGCTTGGATACAGTTTGTCTTTCTTGGATTCTGGCTTGGATACAGTTTGTCTTTCTTGGATACTGGCTTGGATACAGTTTGTCTTTCTTGGATACTGGCTTGGATAGTTTTTATTTCCGGGAAAGAAGCTAAGATACATTTTATTTTTAGATGAAAGATTCTAATAAACTTTGAGAACATGGTTTTTAAAAGAATTCTCTTGGGGGTATACACCCGTAACCTCGGGTTTATTTTTCTTCATATTAGAACAAATTGTCCAGTGAGAGCAGATGGATTTCAGGTTTCAAGGTTCTACCCTAGCTTCATGAACCTGGATATCTAAGAAATTGCCAAAATATACACTAAAAATACTTTCTTTATTCGAATCTGAAATCATATGTTTTTGGGCTGATAAGGGATGGGTAAAACCTCTAGTTTAAATAATTTATCGAGATCAGCAAAAAAATCAGGAAAATGGAGAAACATTTTCAATGTAAAGAACATTTTACAATAATTAGTGTTAGTTCGACAAACCCTGACGATATAATACAAATAAAATTTTAAACAGAAATGTTCAAAAAATTATTTCCAAGTCAGATGAAATTATTGAATATACATTTTGATGGGACTACTATAACTCCCCTGGGCAACGCTGGGTTCCCAAGCTAGTTTACAAATAAGACACCAGGCAAGATCTAAGTGCCAATACAAAGAATGTTAACTTCATACTCCTCAATGTGCAATATATTCTCCGTTTACAATTCATAAAAAAAAACATTTCTTCCGTTGTAAATGCACACTGTAGTACTGCAGACAACGTACGAGCATATTCCTTACTCTGTATAAAGTATAGCATATTCCCTACACTGTAAAAATTATAGCATATTCCCTACACTGTCAAAAGTGTAGTACTAAACCCTCAAGTGTAAAATTACAGTACATGACTTGCATTCTCTCTTTTTCAAAATCGTACATTTCGTTTCATGTACAAGTGTTTTAGATCTCTTACATGTCCTCCTGTTTCATGTACAATGTTTTAAATCTCCTACATGTCCTCCGGTTTCATGTACAATGTTTTAGATCTCCTACATTCCTACATGTCCTCCTGGTTCATGTACAACTGTTATAGATCTCCTACATGTCCTCTTGTTTCATGTACAACTGTTGTAGATCTCCTACATGTCCTCCTGTTTCATGTACAATGTTTTAGATCTCCTACATGTCCTCCGGTTTCATGTACGCGAAGGTGGCAAACCTCATTCTTTTCTTCCTTGCAGACCCCAGGTACGGTACAATGTACATACATTGCATAAAAATACACTTATTTTATTTAAAAGATGAACACTTTTCCTAGCTTACCCATAGTGGAAAAACTGGGACCACATGAGACTTCAGAGAAGACTGTATACAATACATACATTTATGGTTTTATGTAGTGCTTAGGATCCGGATCCGTTGGATCCGCAAGATTTTCGCTTCCTGGATCCGGATCCGAAAAAATATGCGGATCCACGGATCCGGATCCAAGGGGCAAAATATCTACCAAAAACTGCAAAAAAAAAAATTTAATCTCAAAACCCAAATCTGAACTATTGGAAAAAGAGAGATAATAAAAATTTCCTGATTTCTGAATGGTTCATCAAGTTTTAGCATAAAAATAAGCGAAAAAAAATGAAACAAAAAAATTGAAAATTTAGCTTTAGCTTGGTTCAAAAAATTCATCCGCATTAAAATTTAATGGATCCTAAGCACTGGTTTTATATGTAATGAAAACTTGTGGTATTCTCTGTCAAATCATTTAATATGATAAAATATATTGTTCCAAGGCAGTCAAAAATGTTTCGTTTTATGTCACAATTGAAGTCTCACTGTTTATTGTCAACCCTGATCTTATATTTTTTTTTATTTTTTTTTTTCAGACTTGGACTAGTTTACCTCATCTGCTTTCTACTCCAGGTATATTCCTGGATTATCTATAGTTTTAATTCTTTATTCATATCATATATTATTATAATTCTATAGATCATTATTTCCGAATTCATTTGTCAATCTCAGGGGCGTTGTCAGGAATTTGTTTTATATGTTTTTCTTTCTTTATAAAGGTGCTTTTCATTCATTGGGACCCTAAAATCCCCTTGAAACCATAGATTTCACTGATCCAGGGGGGCTGAGCCATCATAGCCTCCCATGAATACGCCCCTGTGCAATGTTTTCCAAGTTATTTATTAAAAAATGAAATCTGTTTTATATCAAATCGTAGTATCATCAGGTTGTAAAGATATAGTTGTAAGAAAATTCGATTTTGTTGCATAAAACAGGTGTCATTGTCTTTTCTCTCTCAAAATAATCATTTCTTATTTAGGAAAGTTATAATTTTGAAGGTACTTTTTTTGTATTCATGACACAAAATGCCAGTCTTTACGAATCAATCTTAACTACAGAAAACGCACTGTATTTCTGTCTTCTCTACCTAGGGTGTAAGCCAGGTCTATTCAACCCGAGGTTTTCCACTTAACTATGTATTGAAACAGAATGTTACAGGTCAAATAGGGTGACCGGCGTAGCGGGCACCCAACTAGGACATATTTATATTTACAAGGTTCATGAACGATAAAATTAATCTTTTATTTGGTAACGAAGTATGCATAAAACTTCAGTTGTTTTTTGAACGAGTCCTGAAATGCAATGGTGTTCAATGTTTCTAATTTTAATGTATCAAAAAATTTATTGATTTTTTATGCATGAAAACGAATTATTTTCTTTTATCTTTTATCTATGCCGGATTTGTAATTACATTTCTCTATTCTAAGAGAGATAAAGGAAAATCCTGAAGAATATTTAATTATGAATATTCTAAAATTTTATCTCGCTCAAATTGATCAAATTTTAGAGTATTGTTTAATAGTAGAATATATCCTAGGGTATGCTACTACCTGAACCTACCTACAAGGGTCCTGAGAGTATTGTTTACTTCAGAGGAAATTCTATTCATGAAGAGCTAATGAGGGATACTAAGGTAAATAATCTTGCAATTTATTGATAAAAAAGTCACAAAGACATTTAATTTTCTTCCCATAGAACTTAAAATACAATTGGGTAATGAGACTTAATATAAAAGGAAATACATGAAACTTTTCTAAAATATCTGATTTCTCTTCTCCACAGGCCATGGGAGAAAATTTTTAATATTTTTGGGGAAATTATGCTTTTTTCTCTTCCCTTAAGCAACAGGGGAAAGTAAATATATCACCACACAGAAATAAATGGAAATTATTTAGAATTTTCTCCCACAGACTGAGTATAGTTAATACAGTGATATTATTATGTTTCTTCTTCTGTTAATATAGTTTTTCTTCCCTTTCCTCCCTATTTTCTCTCTCTTTTCTTACCCTTTTTGCTTTTTCTTCTTTTCTGGACTTTCTTCCCTGGGCTGAATCCTGGGGAACCAACTAATCTCGTTATGAACGGATTAATAACTACAAGTTTTGAGCTCAGGTGACGTGGTTGATCTGTTTCTACGCTGTCTGGTCTCCTGCCTGTATAAACTTCCAACATATCTTCTCTAAACTGTCCGCCAGCTATTCTACTCAAACTCTCAAGTTCGGAAAGGTCGATGTCGGAAGGTAAGGAACAAAAAACAAAAAATACTTTATTCATTTTTTCTTTTCCATTTTTATGAAGAAAAATAGAATTTGATTTATGAGGGAAAAATCTTGCAGTTAGTTATTTAGAGAGGGGGTTTTTCTTGACACTATAAGTAATAGTCTGATTAAAACTCTAATTTGATTTTGATTTGATTTGATATCCCGACCATGATGGGATGTCAACCATTTTAGCTTGGGAACCCAGTGTTGCCCAGGTTACTCATAGTTATTCCCGCCGTTTACCCGCACTTTTTCGAAAATTACGATTTAAGCTATTTTTCCCGTTAAACGTAGACCCACGCATTAAGAATCTCAAACCCAAGGATAGGAGATTCCCGTGGCTCTCCTGAGTTCCCCGATCTAAATTCGAGACAAATCGGTCCAGGGGATTGGAGAAACAAACAAATAAAACGACAAACAGAGATAATAACTTTATATAGATCGAAATTGGAGAACTCGGGAGAACCACGGAAATGTTCTTAGCTTGGTTTTGAGATTATTTTTAAGATGAGTGGTCGGCTTTTATTTGAAAAATAGCTAGCATCGTAATTTTAGACCAAGCGCGGGTAAATGTTGTTACTATCATTGAGTTAACTGGGCAACGCTGGGGTCCCAAGAAAAATTCCGAATAATTCAGCAGACGGCAATCCTTACTGTCCTTGTAATATATCAATAGGAAATGAGATACTTGAAAGAATTGGTAATGACTGCGAACAAATTTCATTTCATTTTATTTTATTTAAATGATCAGAATTTGTTAAATATGGTTTAATTTATTTGAATTTTTAAGGTTTGCTGATTTGGCTGCAGAGTTTCACATCAATGCATCCAGTCTCTCCAGGCAGCTCCCAACTGTTATATTATTTCAAGTAAGTATCAGGCAGCTCCCAACTGTTAAATTATTTATATTAAGTATCAGGCAGCTCCCAACTGTTATATTATTTCAAGTAAGTTTCAGGCAGCTCGCAACTGTTATATTATTTATATTAAGTATCAGGCAGCTCCCAACTGTTATAATATTTCAAGTAAGTATCAGGCAGCTCCCAACTGTTATATTATTTCAAGTAAGTATCAGGCAGCTCCCAATTGTTATATTATTTCAAGTAAGTATCAGACAGCTCCCAACTGTTATATTATTTCAAGTAAGTATCAGGCAGCTCCCAACTATTATATTATTTCAAGTAAGTATCAGGCAGCTCCCAGCTGTTATATTATTTCAAGTAAGTGTCAGGCAGCTCCCAACTGTGATATTATTTCAAGTAAGTATCAGGCAGCTCCCAACTGTTATATTATTTCAAGTAAGTGTCAGGCAGCTCCCAACTGTTAAATTATTTCAAGTAAGTATCAGGCACTCAAGCCGTAGAATATATAACAAGGGGGGAGTATTTATTTTACATAAACTTCACATTAACGATTTACAACGGTACCCTTGTGACGTTATCTGAGTATATGAAGATAACGTCGTTTTTTCCCTTTTAAAAATGAGAAATTTTGATTATTTCCTTCCTTGTCTCTTTTCCATAAATTCAAAATGCCTTTTTAAACACGAATTATTAATTTTAGATAGAAATAAAATAATATCTTGATCATAATAATAAAGGGTGAAAAGGTTCCTTTGTGGATCGGACAATGTTATTGGTAGGAAATATTACAATGAGAACAATGTAATGGATGGGTTAAACTAAATTACGACGTAATCCCTGTAATCCCGTAATCCTTATATTTTGAAGCTTGATTTAATTAGATCTGTACTAGGAGGGCAAGGAGGTTGGTCGTGTCCCCCCAATCATCAACGGCAAGGTGTCCAAGTTCTTCTTCAAGGAGGAGGATATGGTCTCCGCCTTCGACCTCAATAACCTCTACGCCAAGAGTAAGGAGAAGAAGCCGACACCTGCCCCCACAGTGGAGGAGAAGAAGAAGAACTAGAAGAAAAGAAAGGAGAGGTTTATGATCTCAATACTCGGTATGGGCATCAATATTAGGGCATGACGCCAAGGAAACTAGGAACCTAATTCGTAGCTATGATAATGTAGAGGATAAGGGAGTATTGAATTTACACTCAATAATAACGTATTTGGACAATTCAGGAACTAGTAAGTCTGTGATCAAACCAAAAGAAAGAGATATTTGAACACTTCTTGTTTTTCCATCCACGTTAAATCAAAGTTGTTTACCAAGAAACTTGTTCGTGAATGGTCCAAAAACTTTACCCCAAGGCAAAGAGAATAAAATATATATTAGAGTGGAATTTACTAGAAAAAAGTGTAAAACGGCCATTTTGTTGTACTGTTTCCATACTGCAGGTGTACTTCACATATTTGCGCTATATAACCTTTTGGGCCCTGGAACATCATTTTATAGAAAATCTAAAATTAATATTAAAAGAAAACCAAATTATGAAAAAGGCTGGTTTCATAATTGACCAATGATCATTTCACATAGACACTATGCCTTTTACTTTATAAACAATGATTTTCCGTTATGCAAACTATAAATCAAATGATGTTTTTTATTTACCTTATTCATTATAAAGTTTATTTAACAGCTTTAAACAATTCGAGATTGAAATGGATAGTCTAGGGAACATACTGTATTATTTGAACTCCCTTTCAGGCTGAAAGGGACTGACAAAATTCATACCGAGGGATTGTCTAAATTCCACTCTCATATATATTCTATTCTCTTTGCCCCTAGGCTTTAAATGAGTTTGTTTAATTCTTAATAACCCTACCCATTGCCTAACAACCCCTATCACAACTTCCCTTCTTCTCTCTGACTAATAGCTGGATATTAAACTGTAGTCGAATTTAGAAACTGTTCTGTGCCGCACTCAATATACTTCATGTTATCATGTTTCATTTAATATTGGTATTATTATTCATTGCCATGTTTAAATTTACAAAATGTTTTGTTAAAGGGACTGAACACGTAATTTCAAGTGATTCTCCAAATAGAAAAGGGCTAAACCAGGGAGTATGAAATAGAAGGGAGATATAACTGACGCGGTTCGCCCTATACTATATGATTATACATGCTTTGCAGACGGGTACTTCATTTGTATAATGAAATATTCAGAATAGGTTATTGTATACGCAGTAAATGTACATCAGACAAATATTTCTTATACAAATGAAGTACCGTCTGCAAAGCATGTATAATCATATGGTAGGGCGGGCCGCGTCAGTTATATCTCCCTTCTATTCCTTCCTGGGTAAAACTACCCTCCAACGCTTTGTCTGATTTATAAAGATGGAGTTATCCGTTTTTTCAAATTGATTATTCTCAATCACATTTTCTCTATGTAAGTGATTCGCGGTTTATTTTGCTATAAAAACTACGAAATAAGTTCTAAGAATTAAACACTTTGCAAGATAGAAAAACGACAATATCTTCCAAATTATTGATCAGAAAAAGGTTTAAAGGGTGTCATCTTCAAATATAGGGTCACTTGAAATTTACAATAACAGTCCCTTAAAACTTTCCTCTGCAAAGATAAAAATTCAAATTTTCCGCTAGAGAAGGATTTGTGTCATCCTGTCTATTTAATGTATAACCCTTTAGTTCACACTAAACTTGGACATTGTTTACAGATAAGTTTTAAAAGTTTCACAAATATTTTTACCTTGGAGAATTGATTATTACACATTTTTTATAATAAGCAAAATTTGAAACTTTTTATTAAAAGTGAAAGAAAATATTTTTTTTCTTTTAAAAATGTTGTAATGTGTAATAATTAGTTGGGCACACCATTTTTATATATGAAATATTCTTGAAATTTTTTTGGAGCTTTTCACGGCTCAAATTTCAATTTTAACTTTGGACTCCGGAAATGATCAGTTTTGAGCCTTAAATTTTTGCGATCGTAATTATGTTCTATTTTTATTTTGTTTTATACATTAATATTTTTGTTACGATGTTAAAAACACAACGAGATGCAGTAAGTAGATATTTTAAATAATTCCCGCGCATTATGATCCCTGCATACAAAGTTGAAGTACTTTGTTTAAATATAACTATTAAACACGTAATACAACTTCAAATTCTGGCCTTCCTCAACATTTTAAACTTCATCCCATCTGTAAACTAAAAATAAATATTCTACCAACAATTCGGTTTTTACAAGAGCTTCCTTGTAAAACTGACAAAAGAAATATCTAAATTGAGCGCAAGTATACAAATATGTCGGTCCCATGTTTATTGTTCATAGACGCCCCCTGTCCTGTTCTTATTTGAATCTCATTCTTTCTTAAGCAAAGCCAACCCTCCTTTCCTGGAAGATAAAAATTCATCTCTCTTCTAAAATTGTAATAATTCTGAAACTTATGCAAATTCTCTTCATTTTATTATTTCAAGTTTTAATTTTCCAACATTGGGATAAATATACACCAACATCCCTCTTTCAGAATTATCAATTTGAGCGATTTTTAGAATTTAAAATGTCTACTTTTGTATTCTCGTCTTTTGTGTGTTTATTCATTATTTTACTTATCCAATTAACTTTGTTATTCAAATTTTACCATCAATTAAACAGTTTAATTAGGTGCTCAGTTGAAATAATTTAAATATTTTCAATGGAAACAGAAATAACTTTATACACACAGCTATTATATTAAAAAAATTTAATTGTTTGCGATTCTAACATTTATTTCAATTCAAGTCAAGAAAAATGTTTTTTTGTCTTGAACTTTTTGTTTTCGGCTTCATGACTTTTAACGATCCTGACTTGTAGAACTGAAGAATTTATTTTCAATTGTAAAAAAAATGAGGTTACATTTTCATTTAATGATGGTAAATGTTAAAATGTAGTAACACGACATTCTTTATAACGGGCTAAATTGGTGGTTTTTCTTTCGACCTACGCAAATCCGCTATACTACACATTTGACCTACTAGCACGTGGTTTTACAGCTGCTATATGGACTTGTGGCCGCAGCGCCCTCAAATAATACAAAAATAAACAGCTGGCGTAGGTCCAATATTGCAGTAGGTCGGAAAGTTAGTAGATCAGAAGTTCAGTAGGGGGGTGTTGCGTATAGACGATGTAACATTGCCGCTAAATTTCTCTCTGCTATTTTGTAATTTGAGGCAAAAGTCAATATTTAAAACAGTTCCCTTGCATTAATTCATAAATGATTTTACTTAAAAGATCTATGACTCATTGGCTTGGCTCAACCAGGGATTTCACTCCCCCCCCCTCCCTTTCTAATCCTCTAGTTGAATCTGATTTAGAAATCAAGCTAAAGATCTAGATTAATTTTATTGTTTTCTACTAAACTATCCCCTCCCATTATCACAATGGTGGACTGTGAATTATTTTTATTATTTTGTTATATGACATTGTAACCTGTTGTCCTTGCTTAGTTAAATAAATAAGATTAAATGTAAAACCTTGTAGATTTTGCAGAGATGAAATAAAAACAATGCTAAGTTTCCTTCTCCTCACCTCTCTTCTCTTCTCTGGAGTAATTCCAGGAACTGGTTCATTCTCAGCTCCTGATCTTGTAATTACTATTTCTGTATATATATGGGGAGGNACGTAGACTTGAAATTTTTTTATTTTGATTCTCTACCAAAAATCTTTATTTAATTTCCCCTGAAAATCCCCCCCCCCATAGAAAAACACCCATAACCCATACTCAATCCTACTGGAGGAAAACTGAATCTTGAAAGGGGAGATGTTAAAAAATACACACCCCTGGTACACAAGTCCCCTTGTCAACTATTTGTTCTTTGTATTAACTTTTCTTGTCGTGGAGGTCGAGTAAAAACCTTGTCTTATTCTTTAAAACTTTTTAAATGAAATACAAAAGAGAAGTTGGAAAATCTAGGCTTCCATGCCTCTATTTTAATTAAAGGATTTAATTTCTCGCCTCAAACATTAATGTTTCTTAAACCAACATATTTGCAACCTGACAGTGTGGTTTTATATTTCAAACTCTAGTTGATCTAGCAGAATTCATTGATAACCCCTGATTGGTTGTGAGTTATCTGAAAAAAAGGTTAGACCCGATCTTTATCTTAGATGTAGGCTAAGGTTGAAAAGATCGTATTGTTAGTATTACCTTCAGGATTTAATACAGCGTGTTCCACGACCCATAACCGTTAAAAGACGAATTAATGATTCTACCTTTGAATAATTTGCGACATTCGTTCGTCAACCTACTTTTTTTCGCCGAACGATTAGTAAGGTCTTGAGATTCAATTTTATAATTATATTCGAATGAACATGATTATCCAGAGGATGTGTCTGGATACAACAAGTTGTCCTGGTTCCTCCAGATCACTGATATTCACATCAGCACCGTTCAGGACAAGTCAAGGGCGGACCAGTTCAGGAATATAGAACTATAAACGTCAACTTGAAATTGCAATAGATTGATATTTATAAACCAATAATTATATGAATTTAAAGGAATTGTAATTTTTTTAAAAGTGTCCCGTAAACCCTTTTTTCTGATTTAAAGATTGGAAGATATCGTGTTTTTTTCCAACTTGAAAAATGTTTATTTCTAACAAACTCCTCCTTTGTCTCTAAAGTAGAAATGCACAAGTCACTTTACAGAGAAACCTCAATTTAAAATAATCAATTTCCCCTCAGAGAAGATTATTTGGTATATCTCTTAGTTCAATACTTCAGGTTATTCAGCCAGGATTATTTAAGAATTTATAATCCTGATCTTGTTATATGTTCGGGAGATTTAACAGATGCTAAGGAATTAACCTAATCAAAATGATCAATTGAAAAATCAAGAATTCTTTCAAGTTAAGAATAATTGATCTGAACACAATTTCAAATGGGCATACAGTGATAAACAGAAAACTCTGAAATAGATAGACGACTTTTGGACTCAATTATGACTTTAATTAGTCCAATATGCATGGTATACATTAATTGTGCCGTTTAACAGACTATTTCACTAAATTTGTGATTTAATAGGTGGCTCGTAAAACTATTTGCTTTGTAACAACATCAAATTCACTTAATTTTTGTGAAAAAGTCGTCTTGCTATTTCAGAGTTTTTTGGTTATCACTGTATGAAGAAGAAAAAAACGAGAGAAAAAACTAAAATTAAACGTTGTTAAATCCCATCATACAATGGGACAAAATTGGGAAAAATTTAGATTATAAAGGTTACAGGGAACATTTACAGAGGCGCATTAGGGTCAGTGACATTTATGATGATTTTATGCCGCAGCAGTTTCTGACCCCCCAACCCTCCCCTGGAAATAAAATTTGTTAAGCCACCTGGACAATTTTTTATACGCCAATTGTTGATGGTTGCCTGGTTGTTGTTTTTTACCTTTTTTGGTTATAATTTTTGCCCGGAATCCTGGTGTTTTTAAACTTTTTGAGATTTATTCTTTATTATTATTATTTATTTTTAGATTTATAGAAAATAAAATTATGAATAACATGATTTTCACAGAACAAACCTAAGAAGCAATAAAAAAATTATTGGTATCTTCTGGTATTTTTTTAAATATCAAGTTGGTATCTTTTTATTTCATGAACGCAAAATTCCTGTTATGTTTTTTTTTGGGGGGGGGGGGGATTAATAGTAAAAAATTTGGGTTTCTCATCCTTATTTACTTCACTGTTCTGTATGGAATGCGTTCTTATGAAGCGATATGCGTACACCGGGTACTGTAAAAAGTCTGAACGCGCCATGGGAGTTTGTCATTGTTAGCCCTCCGACGGGACTATGCCAAGAAAATTGACCCCTGTCGTATATTAGTCTGGTCAGGGCGACGTACTGAACCATAGGATCGGGTCAGTACACGCCGTTATCTGGCAGGCCGGTACAAACTGGGCAGGTCCTGTTCGAATTCAAATTTACTATGGCCCAGAGTGATGGAAACCATTTATTTCACAATAAAATCTGGAAGTGCTTTTTCCTGACAAAAAATACTCAGTCAGGAGCAAAAAAAATAGACTAAATATTTTACCTCGGAACTTTGCACACATAAGAACAATTTTTAAAGGGAATTTTTTTTTACTTATTAGAACACATTCGTCGGGTTTAAGTGCATTGAATTGAAAAGTTAAATATTCGACAGAAAAAGTGAAAGTTTTATTATGTTAAAATTGAAAGTTTAAACGAAGACCAAGTTCTTGAACACTATTCCAGAAAAAGTTGCGGCAATGTTACCCAATGGAATATTTAGCCCCTAAAGTAGGCTGAAAACCCCCTTTCACCTTAAAAGTCGAGAACAAGTAAAGCCTTCTTGTACAAATCACTTTATATGCCCTTATCCACCATTTTCACCCCATCTTTGTCGATAAATTAAAGTACGATGGAAGTTATGCCAAACCAAAAACCTTCACATAATGTAATCTTGATTACAGAGGGGGGGGGGGAGGTGCTCTTACTCTCTTAGAATTTCCATTTTCACAATTTAATAAGTTGATTAGTTGATAAGATAGGGATAGGGTTGCCCTCCTCCAAAAATATTAGGACATTTTACTCATGATTCAATCCCATTTAGATTGATATTTAAAGTATATTTATGAATTAGTTAATTAGTCTATGTGGGGGGGGGGGCGGAGAAAGGGCTGCCCTTTCCCCTAAAATATTTCCTTTATGCGCCCCTGACGTCCCTGTTTGGATTTTTATATTAATGATTCAATCCCACGTAAACCGATAAATAAATTGTATTTATGAATTGCTGATTAGTTGATGATATATTCAGATAAAGGGGGGTTTATCTTCTGCTCAAGTGGACGAGGAATGGAAACTATATTATGATATTGTGAGAAACAGATCAAGGAAGGATTAGCATAGGATTTATTACATTCAGATATTTATGATTCAAAACCTTGAAGAATATGATTAATTCTAACATACACAGATAAAAACTGTTCCGTTCTGTAGTACTCTTTTACGGCGGAGATATCAAAATTTGTCCAGCTAAAACTTTAGGTACACTGTGCGAACGACGTCACATGATATACCTCCTTTATCCTTGATCAGACAATGGTTTAAAGGGAGTGACATTCACAGTTCAACTAACATACATTGCCGGTCACTCCCTTTAAAGGGCACTGTTGATACTCGGAGGAAAATTAGCCTCCAACAAAATTCGATTTACATTAAATTTTGAAATTCCACGAAATTTTTTATAAAACCCGCGAATTTTGTTTTTGTTTCACAATATTTTCAAAGAGAAGAAGTTCACAATTGAAGTAGAAGATGGTCGCGAAGCGCCCTGAAAGCCTAGTAATCAATAATTTATTAATTTTCCCAGGATAGTTAAATAGAAAATAAAAAAATCTGATAATCACTACGGACTAGGGAATTTATAGATTTGTTTAATTGTAATTAATTCAATATAATATTATTGAAAATAAAACTCTTGTATCGAAGATCCTAATCTTATTGCTAATCTGTGTGTAGAGAAGTTCCCTGGTTGGATATCAGGGGTAATCATGATACTCTAAACGTTCTCTCTAGAAACAGTGAAAACAATAAGTTCAGGTTTATAGCATTCGTAACATTTAAATTGACTAAAACTCAACTTTTCTTGTAAAATTCAAGTTTTTTATCGATCTTTCCCGGTCGAAATTTTGAAAGGAACTGCAAACACCTACCACAAACTCTGATTTTCAAATCCCAATATCTTTGCAACCGCATGATAAATAACTTTGATTTTTCAAGTGTCAAAATTCTTAGTAAACAATCCCTTTAAGTAAAATCTGTGTTAATCTACTAGTTAACAGTCCCTTTAAGTAAAATCTGTGGTAATCTACTATTAAACAGTCCCTTTAAGTAAAATCTGTTTTAATCTATTAGTAAACAGTCCCTTCTGTGTTAATCTACTAGTAAACAGTCTCTTTAAGTAAAATCTGTTTTAATCTACTAGTAAACAGTCCCTTTAAGTAAAATCTGTGTTAATCTACTATAGTAAACAGTCTATTTAAGTAATATCTGTTTTAATCTACTAGTAAACAGTCCCTTTAGGTAAAATCTGTGTTAATCTACTATAGTAAACAGTGCCTTTATATAAAATCTGTGTCCATCAACTTGTAAACAGTTCCTTTATATAAAATCTGTGTTAATCTATTAGTAAACAGTCCCTTTAAGTAAAATCTGTGTTAATATACTAGTAAACAGTCCCTTTAAGTAAAATCTTTGTTAATCTATTAGTAAACAGTCCCTTTAAGTAAAATCTGTGTTAATCTACTAGTAAACAGTCTCTTTAAGTAAAATCTGTGTTAATCTACTAGTAAACAGTCCCTTTAAGTAAAATCTGTTTTAATCTACTAGTAAACAGTCCCTTTAAGTAAAATCTGTGTTAATCTACTATAGTAAACAGTCCCTTTATATAAAATCTGTGTTAATCTACTAGTAAACAGTCCCTTTAAGTAAAATCTGTGTTAATCTACTAGTAAACAGTCCCTTTAAGTAAAATCTGTGTTAATCTACTTGTAAACGTGGAAATTAATGTTAAATTCGACCCAGTTACGGTTCATATCCATGCTAGAGTAATAAGGCTAATGGCTATTAAAGGGGTTTCTCTAAAACTATTTCAGAAACAGAAGGCAATTAAATTCATATGACCAGACAGGGTGAAAACTTTGTGTTTAAACCTGTGATTTAAACGTTTCACCAGCTCCGTCGAAGGCTAAATCTTAAGTTCAGTACCGGCATTTCAGCAGGAAGGTCCTATCTCTTTCTCTCTCTTTGGTATGATACCTGTCCCCAAGGTGGCCCCNTGTCAGGCTCTACACTGGCATTCTAAAACGAAAATCTGCTTGACATATAATGATATACAAAATCTATAAAAAAAAGAAAATGTACTGAATCCTTTTAATTGATAAAAATAGTGAAAATGTTTAAAAACCAAACATAAAATGTATATGTAATCGTACAAATCTTAATCAATAATGTATGCATTTAACTTTTTACTGAATAAAAATATTTAGATCTTAAAAATAAATCTTAAACGCAGGATTCCTTAATGTTGCCTAGAATGGATAATTCACTCTCCACTAAATCCCTAAATTTCTTTGGTCAGATTACTGCATTTTACTGGATTAAGAATTTAGCTATGTTTAGGGTGAGTTTGAAAATAAGTTTACTAAATATTAGATCCTCACTGAAGTAGAATATGCGAAAAGGAACTTGGTTTATGCTATAAACTCTGGATTACTACCACCTATATCTTTGAAACTCGATGTCGTAGGTGCCCTATGACGTTTCAAACTATAATGAATTATGTTACATTAAATAGTCTTAAGTTTAAAATATTAGAGGTTTACACAAACAGTTTGCAAAGATACAGGGATTTAAAATTTTGAGTTTGTGGCAAAAACTCAGTTCCCTATTTCGGAATTGCTTCTTTTAAACCAAAGCTATAAATAAGTGCGCTCCAAAGAGTATTAAATAGAACGGAGAAACAACTGACGCGGCCCACCCTATCATATGATTATACATGCTTTGCAGACGGGTACTCCATTTGTATAAGAAATATTCAGAATAGGTTATTGTATACGCGGTTATTGTTCATCAGACAAATATTTCTTATACAAATGGAGTATCGTCTGCAAAGCATGTATAATCATATTGTAGGGCGTTATTTTATACTCCTTGGTGCGCTCCGATTCTTTTAAACTATTAGGGGCTACCAAAAAAAAGCAATTAAGTTTCCAAGGGCCATGGCCTAACGACGCTTAAAAATCTGCCCGAATCTAAGAGTTGATGCTTAGATTTCACACCTGTGTAGTTTTCTGTGTCTCCGCGATAAAAAAATGATCTATTCAGTTGATTAAATGTTAATGATCTATGCAGATCATTTTCATAATTAGGAGATTGGATGGATAGTAGAACAGTAATAAAATATTCAATATATGCTTTCCAACTTCAGATTGAGAACTTAAATATGTCATTTCAAGATATTTTGTGACCAGAACTAAATCTCATTTAGATATTGTACATCTTACATTAAAGGGGAGGGGGGGTGTCCTGGCTCCTCCGAGGGGTGGGGACTGGGGATCCCAAGGTTGAAGTAATGAAAAGTATTTGTAGCAGAAAGACACCAAGTTTAATACTTTAATAATACTTTTGCAACACTAAACTTGCTTCGGGAAAAACAAGTGTAATATCCATTGAAATAGTTTTACTATCAGCTCACTCATTTTTACTGGAATTCATTTTTATTTGAACAGAATTCAGAACTTTTGGGTTTTGAATCTCCGGATCAAATGTTGATTGCCATTACATGCAGAATTCACTGATATTCACACAAAAGTTCCGATCTCAGGAAGATTTCCCCTATTTCAGGGGATATTAGTTCCAAAACTAACACTTGGCCCATTTATAACACTAAGTGTCAGAAATGAGCCAAGTAGTAGTTTTGGAACTAATGTCCCCTGTATTTTGAAAAGAATTAAAATTCAGCCTTATAGAGCATAAACATTAAACATTATTAAAAGCGTAAAATTCGTAGACTGATTTTAAATTTGCTCGGCAATTATTATTGAAAATATAAATAAACGCCGTATCCATAAAAATAAAGAAATATAAAATTGTAATGAAGGAAAAAATCTTTAAATGGATTAATTATATATTTAGAAACTACTCAGTGATGGGAAGACAAGGATTTACACACTCTTACATTCACTCAACAAGGTATTTAAACATATAATTATACAATAGAAAGATATATATATTGTAGAGTTGCTAGACTTTAAGGGCGCTTCGCGCCCCCTTTCATGTAAATAATCTTAATTTTTAACTGTTGCTCTGAAAGTCGGCCATTTTGAATAATTTTCAAATTTTGGCGGATTGTTCTGTTATATTTTACTTTGCTTTGTTTTTGTTTATATCCAATAAACGTCAAAACGGCTAAATCGATTGGGTCCTAATTTTGTGTGGGACTTTGCATGACCCCAGGGAAGGTATATATAGACTATTAAAAATGGAAGAAAAAAAGTTGAAAAACTTCTTTTAGATATATTTAATTACTCATAACGAGGCTCTAGATTATCAAAATAGGTGTTAAATACAGATAGATAAAAAATACTGAAGAATTTTATTTTTATTAGAATTTATAGAAAATATAGTAAGCTGAAATTTCTATAGCGCATAAAGCATAATGTTGATACAATATGAGCATATTCTAGGCTTTTGTTGACTTTTTTCTCTACAAATAATAAAAAGATGTATTTTATATTTATAACATGGATGCTGAGGATTGCATCCAGAGATGCATAAAACACTGAATCTTATTTGAAACTAAGATATTTATTTCATTCGAGAAAGATATCCTGGAATATCCAATATTTTTGTTTACATAAATTGTAATTTCTGGAAGAAATAGAAACAAAGCTGAGCCTGAGCAGCAATGAGTTTGTTGAAATTTCTTCCAGGGACCGAATTTAATGAATATGAGCCACGTCGTTGAACTACCTCCTGCTGGTTCAAAGAATCATCGATTCAGGATGTAGGAAGGAAGGAATTGAATAGGTGATTCAAATTTTAACCGACTAAGCTGTCTCTCATTGGTTCGAATCAGAACCAATCCTGACTTGGGTTTTACCTGCGCTTGAGTTTTTAAACAGGCCGGGGTTTACTCGGGTGTAAGCTTTTAAAATCTCAGGGGGTACATAACAAAATCCACAAGTTCCCAAACAAACAAAGCATTTTTACAAAGTTATCTTAAAAAGATTTTATGTGATTAAAGATGTCTGATGATTAATTATATCTTACATTTTCTAGCTTAATAGAGCATATGCAAATTAGGAAAACTTCATTTTAAAACTTTTTTTTGGTAAAACTTTGTTATTAGTTTCAACATGAAATTATCCTGCACAGCTGGTTTAAAGGAAAATATGCAGTCTGAGGGAGAAACATTTGTATCTTAATGTGACTGTCGTTTTAATTTTAGCCTGACCATTCAGACATGTCTGATTCCCAACAGTACCCTTTTAAATGTTTTTTTAGGTTTGTTTACTTTTACAGATAAAACACACTTTAGAATAATCCATATTTAAAGAGAAAAACATGGATATCTTACTCAATCTTGACCAGTCAAAGCTTTTTAGATTCCATTCCAATCTATAAATGGAGAGGTCACTTCATTGGTTCCAGGGAGGACCACATTAATTCAAAAGTGTGCGCAGTGGATATAAAGTTCAGTTTCTCTCTTATAAAAAGTTTGCTCTCTGGATACTAGCAGCAGTTAAATTAAATACTGATTGTTTAAACTTAGAACAGATTAGATTAGATATTAAGAATTATGCAAATGTAAGGAGAGAGAAACGGGAAATTTAATCTAGTTTTTAAACCCCGAGTAAGTATGATGACGTTAGAATTATAAATATATTCATGAAAAAAAAACGCAAAAACTTAAAAAGAAAAAAAAACATTGAATTATCCCAAGCTGAGAATGGAGTTGAGCGGCATAGCTTAACCTCTTTAAATGTATTCCCTATATTAAAAAGATTCTAGATCTGTTCTTTTTTACTTCAACCAATCTGTAGGATTGTCACATGATTTAATTGATCTGTGTTTGATGTTATTATATTTGATAAGACAAAATACAAGTATGGCTCAGTCTTCAATAGCTCTCACAGTTAGGAGAGAATTGGTCACTTGTTCTTTAATGACTTCACTAATTGATAAAAGATTTTGAAGGGGAATTCACATAAAAAAAAAATGGTTTTAAAAACTCTAATTATAACATCATATTAAATCCAAAGGAACTGAGTATTTGCCACAAACTCAAACTTTCTGATCCCTGTATCGCAGATTGATGGTCTGAATATTTTTATTTCAAACTTGGACTATTTGATTTAAAAGAATTAATAGTTTGAAATATTAAAGTTCTACGACGTTGGGTTTAAAAAATATTAGGATTAGAAAATCACGGTACCTTTGTTAGTTTTTTATAACAAATTATGAAATTTCTATCTAGCATCTCGAAACTGCATATTAACCATCCTGGGGGGGGGGGTAGAATGAGAAAACTGAGAATAAAGATAGATGTTATAAAGTTATATTGACTTGTTGAAATATAAAATAAACTTGGAAACTTAAAACAACCTTTAGAATTCAGGTTCATTTCTCAACATGTAATTTTAGTGTTTAAGTATTTTTATTTGAAAGGAATTGAGTCCTTGTCAGAAACTCGGATTTTCTAAACCCTATATCTGATGGTGTGAACCTTTGATATTTCAAACTTAGTTTATTTAATATAACAGAATTCATAGTTGTAGTAGTAGTGGTTTGCAAAGAGATAGGGATTAGAAAATCCGCGATTGTGTCAAAGACTCAATTCCTTTCTCAAAGTTATAATTCTAAATGTAATGTATTTTTTAATCTCTACACTTTTGCATAATTCAACCTGCGAATTAAAATTAGAAATAGTTTAAGGGTTCATTTTATTTATTTATATAATATTTCAGAGTTGTTTGCTCTAAAAGTTTGTGTTTATTACATTATGCTAAATTTTAACTCAGACAGAAGATAAAATACCTAAATAAGCCTAAATTTATCTTAACACTTTTATAAAATATAAAGAGAATTTCATATATGAACAATTTAAAAAATCTAAAATTGAATTCGGTATATGAACAATTTTAAAGATCTAACAGTGAATTTGGTTTTTGAACAATTTAAAAAATCCAAAAGTGAATTTGATATATGAACAATTTAAAAAATCTAACAGTGAATTTGGTATATGAACAATTTAAAAATTCTAAAAGTGAATTTGGTATATGAACAATTTAAAAAATCTAAAAGTGAATTTGGTATATGAACAATTTAAAAAATCTAAAAGTGAATTTGGTATATGAACAATTTAAAAGGCTGTCAGATAAAGTTCTAAATGACAAAGTTGTAAATCGTTCATCCAAGTGACTGGTAACGTTATTAAAAGTGACAAAATTTTGAAAATTTGTGTTAAAAATTTTTTTTGCAAAATTTTGAAAATGAGCGAAAATTATTATGAAATGGGCAAACTTTTTTTGGTTTTGTTTTATACTGTACAAAGAGAAGATGCTCACAGATAAAGCCACAGTTAAAGTTGAAATAGAAGATGGGCGCGAAGCGCCTCAAAAGCCTATTATTCTAAAATTGTTTTTGATATTATTATTTGAATCGTGGCCAGATGTTCCATAAAATAAGTTATATTAAGAAAATGAAAATGAACTAGAAAATGTGCTGGGCTTATTTTAAAGTTAATTTTGGTGAGGTTTTGTGCATGGCTGAAGAGTTATTTTACAAGTTTATATTATTGTTACAAGTTTATATTATTGTTACAAGTTTATATTATTGTTACAAGTTTATATTATTGTTACAAGTTTATATTATTGTTACAAGTTTATTTCGCTGGAGACAAATGGATTTTTACAATTCTTGAAAGAAATGAGTTTCTGCAACAATATATCAATCCATGCATCTTTGCAACCTGATGTCGTAGGGTTTTGATATTTCCAAACTATATCTTCTATAAGCTTAAATAGTAGCTTGAAATATCAAAGGTTTACTAGGTTGCAAAGATAAAGGTATTAGAAAATTTTATTTCGTAGTTAAAACCTAATGTTTCCAATCTTCATTCACAGAAAACTTAAAATTGTTCTTTAAATTGTTTTTGTTTTTTAAAGTGATTCATAACAATAGTTTTTAAACCATAACATGATAAAAAATGGGATAGAATTTGTTTTTCATTCCTGTAATTCACTTCTGTATGCCGAGTCCATTAGCACCTAATCCAATCAGGGTTCAGTCATGTGTGTGTTGTCTATTCTGAGGCCGAATTTAAAGAATTTCAGCTGCGGTTTAAATTTAAGCGGCGGCTCAAATATGGTTGGTTCCACTTAAATTTGTATTAACTTTTTCAAGATTTAGGCCAGCGGTCAATTAAAACCGGTTTTTGGCGTATTTAATGAATTTAAGCCACTCAAATTCATTAAATTCGGACACTGAACCATTAGAGATTGTATGGCGGTAACATATATCTTTCTATCTATCTCATTATCCAATTAGAGTTATGAATCCTTCAATCGGCGCTATAACAGTAAATGGAAATATTTACTTCTACTGAAACTGTAGTGAATTGTAAAATCCCATTAATTCGTCCTAAGCTGTAATAATAAAAAATCCGCTTTTTTCTAACTTTTTGAACCAAAAAAAGAAGATGACGAACATTTCGCATTTACAACCGATTCATGCATAAATAAAGTAAATTTACTCTCACATCAATAAACATTGACAGTCTCTTTAAGTTATAGTTATAGTATTTATTCTCAAACACAAAATAAAAAATGACAATTTATGATGGTTTAGCTTAAAATAAATTACACAATAAAAATTGCCAATTGAAAATATGATGTTTAATAATTTTGTTCTGATCGTTATTTGTTGAAACAGACTATTCATATTGAAATTTCAACTGAATATACATTCATTGTGGATTTCCACCTTAATACTTAGTCAGCATTCAAATAATCAAAACATTTTCAGGAATGTATTGATTGAACTAATAAATACATATACATAGACTTTAACATCCACCATTAGCAAATGGTGTGAACCCATTCTTGTTGACAGTAAAAAGGTTATATAAGGGTTACGGCCCTAGTCCTAGTATTGCTTGTTTTTAACAATTGTATGAAAGAGTGTGAGATAGTATAATATATCTTGATATTTGATATGTTTATTCTTCCGTCCTATTGAACCAAGAATAAGAAATACAAGGAAAAGGTCTAATGAATCTTCTCATGTATCGTTGTACTTTTAGAGATGAAAAGAGGTTGGCTTTAAAGGGACATACCGGCTATGTAAGGTAGTTAAACTAAGTATGCAGTGTTGTGGTCAAGTATTTTAGGATTCATTTGAGACATATAAAACTTTTTAAAGGTCTGTAAATCCTGAGTTTGAGCGCAAAGTCGATGTTCAAAATCGTACTTTTGGGTGAAAACGTTTTCAGAATTTTTTTTTTTAATTATGAAATAACAACGACAAATAATTTAAACAAAATTCTAGAGTAAAATAATAAGTTGTTTAGGAACAGGTTGAGAAAATAAAAATTTACTGTTATAATCGAAAATAAGTAATCTTATTTAATTATTACTTTCTATAATCTCTCTTTAGTTAAGAAATGACATTTGAAGAATTTGAAGAAATCTGCGAAAAAATTCATAGAAAATAAGAAATTCATTTTAATAATGAAAAAGGAAATAATTAACTTTGATTTATTGACAAATTTCTTTCGAGAAATATGTTCCTAAACATCTATTTAGTTTACTATAAGATTTAATAATTAAAAAAACCGATTCTGTAAACGTACCCACCCAAATTCATGATTTTAAACGTCGACTTTGCGCTCAAACTCAGTGATTATACATCGTGGACACGTTCTATATGTCTCAAATGAATCCTAAAGAATCTGTCCACATCACTGCTACTCAGTTTAACTACCTTACATAGCCGGTCTGTCCCTTTAAAGGGACTTTAGGCGTTAAAAAAGAAAACTAAATTATTCTTTCATAGTCTAAATAATTTTCCTGTTGTATAATTGCGCGTATCACTTATGGAGGGAAACCACAATAATTATTTAAAATTATTAAAATTCCTAAATAGATTTCAAAATTATAAACATAACTAAGTCATTCTTGGTTAGGCGAATTGCGCATACAGACCTTTAAAGATTCTGTATCCATCTTTACATTTTTCTTATTGTTATGTTTTTCAAATTTTATACTAACTTTTTTTTTAGTGACATAGTGCCGTAAGAATGTTAAAATGGTAAAATGGTTTAATATTTACATTATATGCAGGATGTCCCCCTCCCCCCAAAAAATAAGATGAGAGCCTTTTTATGCATTTAAGAGTCAAATAACGTTTAATGCTAGAGAGGTCTTATTTATCATATTTTTTTCCAAAGCCTTATTTTTGTTGTAAAGAGGTTCAAAATATCTTTGGTTCGCACAGGTTATCTGTCAATTTGTGGTACAGTCTATACTAGGACTGCAAAGGTTGGCCCAGCGCGGAAATAATTATTAATATAAACATACAATGTGTCTATGTGTACATTGTAAATACAGGGTGGCCAAAATTGTACGGATTTTTTTTCAAATTGTACGGATTGTACGGATTTTTATCCTGGAAATACACCGTTTTTTAATTTTCACTCATTCCAGCAAGTTTTTCATGAAAATTTCAAATAAAAAATCTCGTCAAAATGAAGTTAGTTAAACTTATTTTCTGCATTCTAAATAATATTAGATTGATTAACGTTTCAATTGACAATCAAAATTCATTCATAATTTTCAAGATCCCAGAAGTGTTCATTTGAAAATATGTTTTAGAAGTGTGCATTTGAGAATATGTTTATCTATCTGTCTATCTGTCTAGCTAACTGTCTATTTATCTGTCTAGCTATCTGTCTATCTATCTGTCTATCTATCTGTCTAGCTATCAGTCTAGCTATCAGTCTAGCTATCTGCAGTCTATCCATCTGTATATCTATTTGCATGTCAGTTTATCTATATTTTTATCTATCTGTTTATATATCCTATCTGTCTCTATGTTTATCTATATGTGTATGTGTCTATCTGTTTCTCTGTCTATTCATCTGTCTATCTATCTGTCTGTCTGTTTATCTATCTATCTATCTGTCTCTTTAACAGATCTGAGAACATTCTCTCAAGTTTCCTCCGTTTATCTGTAAATCTTTTCATTTTTAGTTTAATATTAACTTTCTTTTAATTGAGTGTGCAACCCCTGTACCACGCTATTTTTAATATCTAAACAGTTTTAAAAATTAGAATCAACGCTCTTTAGTTCTCTGGTTCTCTGGTTCTCTGGTTCTCTGGTTCTCTAGTTCTCTTGTTCTGTATTATCTAGTTCTCTAGTTCTCTGGTTTTCTGGTTCTCTGGTTCTCTGGTTCTCTGGTTCTCTGGTTCTCTAGTTCTCTTTTCTCTATTCTCTAGTTCTCTAGTTCTCTAGTTCTCTAGTTCTCTAGTTCTCTAGTTCTCTTGTTCTCTTGTTCTCTATTATCTAGTTCTCTAGTTCTCTAGTTTTCTAGTTTTCTAGTTTTCTAGTTTTCTAGTTCTCTTCTTCTCTAGTTCTCTAGTTCTCTAGTTCTCTAGTTCTCTAGTTATCTAGTTATCTAGTTATCTAGTTATCTAGTTATCTAGCTCTCTAGTTATCTAGTTATCTAGCTCTTTAGTTCTCTAGCTCTCTAGTTCTCTAGCTCTCTAGTTCTCTAGCTCTCTAGTTCTCTAGCTCTCTAGTTCTCTAGCTCTCTAGTTCTCTAGTTCTCTAGTTCTCTAGTCACCTATTTCTCTAGTTCTAAGTTATCTTGTTCTCTAGTTCTCTAGTTCTCTAGTTCTCTAGTTCTCTAGTTCTCCAGCTCTCTAGTGTTTAATAGTAATGTTTAACTTTTATATCTTTGCAACCTTATGTGGTAGACTTTTGTTATTATAAGCTGTGAATTCTGCCAGATTAATTAGGCTTCGTTTCAAAAACTAAAGGTTTTCAGGTTGCAAAGATAAATGTATTTTGAAATTGAGTTTAAGTTGAGTTTTTTCAGTTGATCTTATTTTTTTTATTATTTCCGGGTTCTCATCCAAGCATTCATATACCTACCGTAGTTTTTACTACCAGGAATTGTGTTGAATAATATTTTCAAAAATGCTTTTATTTTTCTTAAATGTACGGATTGCAGGGATTTTTTTCGAAAATTGTACTGATTGTACGGATTTTTTCGAAAATTGTACGGATTTTTTTAAATGTACGGATTTTTTCCAAAAAATGTACGGATTGTACGGATTTTTTTTTGAAAATTGTACGGAATGTACGGATTTTTTTTCGAAAATTGTAAGATTGTACGGATTTCTTCTGAAAATGTACGGATTTTTGTACGGATTTTTTGGCCACCCTGTAAATATAAACATACAATGCTTCTATTTGTACATTGTAAATATAAACATACAATGCTTCTATTTGTACATTGTATATATAAACATAAATGTTTCTATATGTTCATTGTAAATATAAACATACAATGTTTCTATTTGTACATTGTAAATATAATCATACAATGTTTCTATTTGTACATTGTATATATAAACATAAATGTTTCTATATGTTCATTGTAAATATAAGCATACAATGCTTCTATTTGTACATTGTAAATATAATCATACAATGTTTCTATTTGTACATTGTAAATATAAACATACAATGTTTCTATTTGTACATTGTATATATAAACATAAATGTTTCTATATGTTCATTGTAAATATAAACATACAATGTAATTAACTGTGAATACAGTATTTAATCTTGATGTATATTGTAGGATACGTAACCAGCAGTACAATTTTGTTGGGATAGATGCTACACTTGAAACAGGAAATCAGGATACTTGTTTTAAATCTCAAAAAAGAAAATACGTTTTTTTTGTTTCTTTCAATAAAAAACAGTACTGGCATTAAGGTAAATAAAGGAATTTTAGTCCTTTTTATTCCAAAATAAATAAATATAGAACGTACATCAGATTGATAAGACATCTTTTGTATTTTAAGAATATATGAAATGCGTTGGTTTGATTGTTTATATGACCAGAGCTGAAAACTTTAGAATGGTGGATATCAATATCATTGCTTGATCTCCTCTTTTTATTAATCTCCAGATTAAATATGGCTTGTTCTCCTCTTGATATTAATCTCCAGATTTATTAACAGATCGGGATTAAGGATATCTTATTCTAAAGTTTTCAGCTCTGAACTGAAAACTTTAGAATGAGATACCCTTAATCCCGATTACTTAATCTGAGTATCCAATGGACACACTTGATTTTCTTCTTAAACCGTTCTTTCTTGGATATAGTAGAGAAAAATCAAAAACCGGTTTTTCTAAATTAGAGAGTCCCTCCCATTTCTGTAAATAATCTTAAATGGCGCGCAAAATTTCAATTTTATCGACTTTATATATGCCACTCTGATTGGTTGAATTTTATACACTTTTCAGGATACAAGTACAAGATTAGATTAGTCTCGATATTAAGAAAAAGAGAGGATCACGCATTAATCTCGATATCCACCATTCTAAAGTTTTCAGCTCTGGATACTAATGTTAAGAGGGAAAATGATTGTTTTATCTTTATGCATGTACAACTTATTCCCAGTTTTTGGGTTCATCCAACTTTTTAAATTCTCAACATTGGGTTGAATATAATATTCTTAATGGTTGGCAAACATCATTTGTTCTACATTTCTTACAGAACAGACTTTCTGCAAAATATATGAATAATTTTTCAGTTATTCAAAATTAAATAGGCCATCCATGTTACCACATCAAATCTATCATTGAAAGCAATCATGTTAGGAGGATTTTACTCCAAAAGGTTTTCATGAACAAAAATGTCTGAAATGAAGCAATTTTAATGGAGAAAATGATAAGTTATCTGTATGCCGAGTCCATTGGCGCCTGATCTAATCAGGGTTTAGTCATGTGTTTGGTGTCTATTCTGCACCAATATAAATAGTATGGCGGTTACGTCTATCTTTCTATCTATCTCATTATCCAATTAGAGTTATGAATCCTTCAATCGGCGCTATCAGTAAATGGAAATATTTACTTCCACTGAAACTATAGTGCTAAGTAAGAATGAAAAAGATATTGTTGTATTTATCCTAAAAAGAGATAAATTCTGTTTATTTCCTTCCTTGACATTGTTGCTTTAATCTGTATGTCAGTTTTATAACCCACAATTAATAATTATCAATTTTCAGATATTTTTAAAATGGTACAAGCTATACAAATCAAGTCTGGGGGTGGATAGTAGGACATCCCTAACAGACTGATTTGATTTTATCTCCCGTTCGTCGAGACTAAGGTTTAAATGTAAATCGTGGATCGAACTCCTTAAAGGGGGGGGGTTACTTGAATCATGTAACAACCTTCAACACTATAGTTCCTGTAGAAGTAAATATTTACATTTACTGTTATAGCGCCGATATAAGGATTCTTATCTCTAATTGGATAATGAGCTAGATAGAAAGATAGATGTTACCACCATACAATTTCTATTGGTTCAGAATAGACACCAAACACATGACTGAACCCTGATTGGATTAGGCGCTATTGGACTCGGCATACTTAAGTGTCAACAGGCCCTTAATTTCTCTTCTATAATTCTGTTCAATGTTTTATTAGTCTTCAAATTATTTAGGTCAGAAGGGTACAAAAGATATAATTCAGAAGGAAGGATTAAATTAAATGTTCTTGCAAGGTTTTGTTGGCATCTGTTGGTTTCCAGTGAAAGGAGAATATTTTCTTCTAACTTTAGTTTCAGTATAAACCAGCTTTACATTTTCAACGGAAAATAGAATATTTTATCTTTTTTACCAGAGCCCGCGATTTAATAAATTCGGGAAAATACGGCTCGGGTCTTAGCTGTCGTTGGGCTTTATTTACGGCTTATCTAAAGATAAGAAAATTAGAGTTTGAGGCAAAAACTCCATTCCTTTTGTCAAAAAAAATAGCTAGATACAAAACTGTTATAACTTTTTCTCATTTTATGGTTGTCCGCAAGGTACAATAAGAAGTTGATCAAATTTATCAATATATATTAAGTAGCTGATCAAATATAGCAATATATATCAATAAGAAGTTGATCAAATTTATTAATATTTATTAAGGAGCTGATCAAATAAATTCAATATATATCAATAAGAAGCTGATCAAATATAGCAATATAAATCAATAAGTAGCTAATCAAATAAAGCAATATTTATATCAATAAGAAGCTGATCAAATAAAGCAATATATATCAATAAGTAGCCAATCAATTGTAGCAATATATATCTATAAGAAGCTGATCAAATATAGCAATATATATCAAGTAGCTGATCAAATATAGCAATATATATCAATAAGAAGCTGATCAAACATATCAATATATATCAAGTAGCTGATCAAATATAGCAATATATACTAATGACAAGTTGATCAAATATAGCAATATATATAAATAAGAAGTTGATCAAATATACCAATATGTATCAAGTAGCTGATCAAATATATCAATATATATCAAGTAGCTAATCAAATATATCAATATATATCTATAAGAAGCTGATCTAATAAAGGAATATATATCAATAAGAAGCTGATCAAATATAGAAATATATATCAATAAGAAGCTGATTAAATATAGTAATATATATCAATAAGTAGCTAATCAATTATAGCAATATATATCAATAAGAAGCTGATCAAATATAGCAATATTAATCAATAATTAGATGATCAAATATATAAATATATATATATAAGTACCTGGCTGATGAAACATATCCTGTAGGACTAAGATATCCGTTTAACTTTGTTGGAGATATCCCTGAATCTGAACAAAACCTAATCAGGGACCATTCTATACACATTAGTTAATAAATAGGGGGGGGGGTAAAGGGGGTTCATCCCACCTGGAAAAATAAGGGAATAATTATAGAGAGGGGGCCAACTTTTGGTCCTTTTGATTTGATTTTGAAAATGATTTTTAAGGCCACTTTGGTAATTTTTTCATCACTCGATTTTATTTAAATATAAAGGAATTGAGTCTTTGCCACAATTTCAAATTTTCTAACTCTTGTAACTTTGCAACCTGATGGTGTAAACCCGTGATATTTCAAACTTAGATTATTTGATCTAACAGGATACATACTTTGAAATAAGGTTGCAAATGTATATAAATTAGGAATCAGAGTTTGTGGCAAAGGCTCAATTCCTTTTTAGAAAACGATATGATGTTGATTTTGGTCTAAATAAACTGGAAAAGCCTAAACTTCTTTTAAGCTAAAAATCTAAATAAATAGTTTCTTTCTTTTGAAAAATATAAATCCTTCTCAAGTTTAGAACCTGGAGTTAAAGAGAGTCAATTCAACTTTTCCATTTAGTTGTATAATTGTAATATTTACACTTCAATTCAACTCAGAAACTAATCTGATTTAATTCCAAATTAATTTTATATTCTTTTTATTTCTGTTCAAGGTTTAACTTTCTTTTGAGTGTATAATTAAATATTTCTAATAGCTTCAGGGGTATTTTTCTGCATAGTTTAAAAGAAAAAAATTCTTTAAAAGTCAAAAATGAGGATCACAATTTTTTTTGTTATATTTTCTCAAATATTCGGTTAAGAAAACCAAATAGAAATTAATAATGCCAATTAACAAAAGAACCTATTTTGTATACATTTTTTAAAATTCTATAGTCGTCCGGAGTAACATGAATAAATTTTTTTATTATTTTAAACTTAATGTGTAATTAATGGTTTCAAATGAAATCAGGGGTTTATATTTTCTTTAATAATTATCCTTTAAAATCCTTTTTTTTCCCATAGACACTTATTTGAGTTCGAAATTTCGGTTAACTAGATGCTTTTCGGTAAAAGGTTTTTCAAAAGGGTTTAAAAACCATCAATGTTGTACTTTTATGTTTTCCCAAAAATGCAAGAATGGAAAACATCTGAAGGAACTTGACGTCTAGTATAAACGCTGAGGATGTAACAATATTTTTTGGCCACTATCTTTTCTTATTATTGTTGTTATTTGTAGTTTCTGTTGGATACTGTATCTGAAGGTCTAGTGTATCTGTGTGGACATCTTCATGATCTAGCATTCTTTAGGAATAAACTCCATACATGGATATTATTCTCAATTATTTCAAATATTCAAGATCATATCTATAGTAAAAATTACTCTCTTTAGATGTCGCTTTTATGCTTTTTTTATGCACTGGTCCATAACATTCTCAAAAAAATGTAATTTCAAGTGATAATATTTATATAGTGTCTTAAATGATTCACAACGGGTAACTGAATATTTTTCGTCCAGAATTGAAATGGAGAAAATTGTAAGAATTAAACACTTTATTGGCCAGATATAGGTTTGAAGGATACCTTTGTGACTAGGCTTTATAAATGGAAGTTACTTGGAATTAGAACGGCAGCCCCGTTAAATATATGGAAAACTTATTTTCTTCTGTGCATTGAACCAATTAATGTTTATAATACAGAAAATTTAAAGTTCTTGAAACTTTTTGCAAAAATTAGAATCCCTAGTTTTCCAGCTAATGGAGATATTGTGTTTAGAATGCATACCATGTATTCACTGCACGGAGGAGACAATCTAGAACTAGGACTTGACATTTTCACAAATTGAAATCTAATTTATCTATCTTTCTAGTATGTGGGGGGGGGGGAGTAAACTATATGCATTTATGTTAATATTTTACAATTGTATATTCTCGTTATGCATAACAGTTGAGGTAAAAGTGGTCTGGGTATTCAGCTCTTCATACAGTCTACTCAACAGATTAAATTTGTAAAGGAGTTGAAACTTGTGTACCTTTACCAGGCTGTCATCTTCCCAGACTACATTTGTTGCCTAAACCGTGCTGGGTTGACTCTATACTAGGTAGTACAGACTGGACAGTAGGAGGGAATGCATATACAGTACATGTTGTGCCGGATCATGTACCGGATATGGTATTCGCTTGCAGTGCTCACTATTGAAGCTTAGCGCAATTACAATCAAAACTTTTGCCCTCAAAAAACAAAGAAACAAGGAAAACACTGAATAAAATTTTTAAACTTGCAAAGTTGCAAAAGTTGTGCTAAATCAACATTTTTCAATTACATGTTGCATTCGTCTGTTCTTTTTCATTTATCTAAACTTGCTGGTAATCCTCAGTAAAATAGACAAATTCTAAATTGATCATTCATTTATAAAACTGGGTTAAAACTGCATTTTCAGATATGTATCATGTTATATATCTCTTTTACACCGAATCCATGAATATATTTTGGTGGGCAAATATATAGAATGTTTTTTACCCATTTTAATAGGTTTAAACAAGTTAGATCACTATCAAGTTAGTTTTATGATAGAAAGCTGAATATTAAGTTGTGCAATATGGAAATTTTAAACTTTAAGATTCAACAGTTTATTAGACTAAGCTTGGTTTCCAAACTTCTGGAGAAAAGCTCTTTCAAAGTTTTCTTTTGAAGTTAAACATAACTTTAGCCAGGTGCACAATGCTGCACAGCTCTTAACCTCGGTGTACTGTACATGATTTTAAGAGTATTGCAAAGGATTGTAAGTGTACTGCAAATTAATCAGTGTAATGCAAATGATTAAAAGTGTGATGCAAATGGATGAAAGTGTACTACAAATGTTTCAAAGTGTACTGCAAATGATTTTAAGCTTACTGTTTATTACGAAAAGGTACTACTTATGAATCAAAGTGTACTGCAAATTTTTAAAGTGCAAAAAAATGATTTAAATTGTACAGCTTATGATACACAGTGTACTTCAAATGATTTTAAGCTTTCTGCTTATGATCAAAGTGTACTGCGTATGATTTAAAATGTACTGCAAATGAAACAAAGTGCAATGAAAATTATCAATGAATCAATATGTACAGTTTAATTATTTAAAGTCCACTACAAATGATTCAAAGTACTTCTAATGAGTAAGATACTGCCCTACCACTCTTATTTCTTGACATTATCACCTTGAAATTTGTTTGCTTTTAAGGAATTTTAAGTAATTTTTTGCCAAAAAAAAATTATTCATAGAGTAAAACATGTGTCACATATTTGTCTAAAACAAAAAAAATATTTTTAAAATTTTTCAGAGCTTTCTTGACATTTTTTTTCAAACCTCACCAGCAACTGAACTACATATGAAAGTTGGCGGTCTAATTTCTTTTTTTTTCAATGAGCTGCCCTTGAAAAATTGGACTATAGACAATGAACTGAACATGCAATGCAACCCTATACCTTAACTACTTTTTCCATTTTTAAAATGTCAATATAAGTTCATATTTAAAAATATTTGTTATGCTACAGTGACCGGTAGTCGATTATATTATTACAATGAAGACGACTTTCTATTTCAATTTTGATTTAAATCAAGCTGTTAAGCAGCATTGGTACACATAAACATAGAAGTCAAGAGAAGCTTACAATTTAAAAAGCTTCTCTTTGATTGTTGTAAACTTTTATTTAAAAAAAAGCTTGTTAATAATCGAAACTTTAATAAAAAAGTCGTCTTTGTCGTATTGATATAATCGCCTACCACTGTATTCAAATGGAAACAAAAGAATTACATTAGATATAAAAAGAGTTTTTATTCTTAACTGTTCCAAGCTTTAAGAACTTTTCCCCATTTTACCATAAAACCATTTCCAGAAGAGTGATTGAGAGGATCTCTCTACTTAGTAAGTTATGGGACTGATTGATTGCAAATTGCAGAAAAAAAACTTTCTTTTCTTTTACAATTGGTCGTTTTGCTTTAGCCAGGGGAGTAATTGACCAACTAACCAACATTTTTGATAAAATGTATGTTATTTTTACTGTTATGTGTAGTTTGTAAAATAGACGTAAAATCATTTATTAGATTTTATACGTGCCACGCTTCCAGAGTGCTTCTCGCCCAACGGTGACAACTTTTTAAAGGCAAATTTCTTAAATTCTGACCATCCCTGGGTATGTGAGGTTCTACAAATGTCTTTGGGTGGACCGGTTTAGCCGTTTTGACGTTTATTGAATACAAACAAACAAACAGACAAGCAAAGTATGTATTGCGTGAACATTTTTTAGCTTATTTTTTAGATACAAATCTATGTATGGCATTAACCTAAGAATCGTAAACTTTTGGTTTTAATTTATACTTTTATGCGTATGAGATAAAATTATGTCATGTTAGGTACGGTCTTAAAGTTCACATTTTATTTTCGATAATTATGAAATTGGTCCTGCTTTTCTCAAATTTTCCTATATTTACATTTAGGAGCATTGTAAATACTAAAAAGTTTGAGAAGCACTTTCCTTAATAGATTCTGCTTCAAGAATTATAAAATATTTGCTCATCACTTTAACTTATGTATGTTTGCTCAGTGAAAGTGCACAATAGCGGAGAGAAACTATATTCGACATTCCTAAATTTAACATAAAGTTTGAAGTTGTTTTGCATCTGAGGATTAGATTATAGATTTAAATATTATTCCTTCAGCAGGACAATCACAGTTGTCAAATATATATCACCTTGATCAATTTCCAACCCAAGATTACAACACGATTAAATTAATCGTCTCTTTGTAAAATAAATTAAACAGAGTAGAGGGACTGTAATTGTGACTAGGGTTTCCAGCGAAAAGGAAAAAACGTTTCGCGAAAATCAAGCATTATTCACGAAATTTTGTTTTCTCGCTTTTTCCGCGAAATTTCGCTTCAATCTGTTTCGCGAAAAAAATGCGAAGATTTCGCGATAAAAATAATGCGAAAATTTCGCGAAAATAATAATGCGAAAATATTTTCGCAAAATTTTCACGATACAAAATTGCGCAAAATTTCACTTCGTTTTCGCTTCATTTATTTTCGCGAAAAAGTTTGCGAAATGCGACCGAAAATTTTCGCATTTTTTCGCGAAACGTTTCATTCGCTGGAAACCCTAAATGTGACCCTTTTTTTAAAGAGGGATATTCCCGATTTCAACGTTCCCTTTAAACCTTTGACCGATTATTGAGGACAGAGATCTCAGTGCATGTATCTCTTAAATGCTGTGTTAAATTAGAGTGTACGCTAGTGTGTACTGTGTGACCTCAAGGTGGATGAGCTCACATTTATTCCTGGAAACTCTAGAATATCATGTGTCCAACGTAATTATCAAAAATTGAAATGTGAATACTTATATTCTGCCACTTTTAGTTAGTAAAACATACTTCACTTAAATTTAAAACAGCTTGCAAAGAAAGTGTTCAACGATATCAAGTCAGTCAACGGTTTAAAGGGTATCGTTGTGAATCGGGTATTCTCCTCTTAAAAATGTAAGGTTGCTTGAAATTACGCTTACAGTCTCTTTAATTAAAGAAAAATTCCCCTGGAAAGTTTTTGAAAGAAAATGTTCCTGTAGAATTGGTTGATTGGAAAAGTAATCGAGGTTACCGTTTGCTAGCTGTCGATCAAGGATTCATTTCATTTACCGATCTTAGATTCAATCAATGGCCAGTTGTACTTCCAACTATTCCAAAGGTAGATTCAATCAATGGCCAGTTGTACTTCCAACTATTCCAAAGGTAGATTCAATCAATGGCCAGTTGTAATTCCAACTATTCCAAAGGTAAATTCAATCAATGGCCAGTTGTACTTCCAACTATTCCAAAGGTAAATTCAATCAATGGCCAGTTGTACTTCCAACTTTTCCAAAGGTAGATTCAATCAAAGGCCAGTATAGTACTTCCAACTATTCCAAAGGTAGATTAAATCAATTGCCAGTATAATACTTCCAACTATTCCAAAGGTAGATTCAATCAATTGCCAGTATAATACTTCCAACTATTCCAAAGGTAGATTCAATCAATGGCCAGTTGTACTTCCAACTATTCCAAAGGTAGATTCAATCAATGGCCAGTATAGTACTTCCAACTATTCCAAAGGTAAATTCAATCAATGTCCAGTTGTAATTCCAACTATTCCAAAGGTAGATTTAATCAATGTCCAGTTGTACTTCCAGCTATTCCAAAGGTAAATTCAATCAATTGCCAGTATAATACTTCCAACTATTCCAAAGGTAAATTCAATCAATGGCCATAGTTAAGGATTTTACTATTCCAATGATTGATTAACTCAAATGGCCAGCTGTCCTGCTAAATATGTCACAAGTTAAATTAAATCATTTGGCCAGATTGTAATTAGCTATTTCAAAGGTAAATTTCATCAATGGCTATTTGATCTGAAACCAAAGGTGAAAAATATCAATGGCCATTTGTTCTAACACATTCAAAGGTAAAAAAATAATGGGTAATTTTTCTGTCAAATAATCCAAATGTGAATTTAATCAATGCCCAATTTCTTTCCCAATATTTACCTTGAAAATTAATTGAAAGGGTTATATTTTTTCCGTTGCATATGCTTATCAAAACAAGAAGTATTTTTAAAGAATGACTTAAATAAAAATTAAAAAAATAAAAGAAAAAACTTCTTGAAATTACTTGTTCAGACCCCGTAACCGTGGCTGTAAAATATTTCCAAAGCTGAACAAAGTAATAACTATAAGCTGACGCTTCCCTATCAAAATATACTGGCAATAAAACTGAATTGTTCAAGATATATTGAGATTAATAAACTAATATAAACTTTGTTAAATATTTTTAGAATTCGGAGTTTCTGCTGGATTCAAAGGAACTAAGTTTAAATCCAGAAATGTTTAATTCTGTTCGAGTTCTTGTATTTTCAGACGCTAGAATTAAAACAGGGACATTCTTATTCATTATGAGTCAATTTACATTAAAAATATATTGAATTTTCTCTTTTAATTAAAGTTTGTGAGGGAAGGGTGGACTCCCCACCCCCTCCTCTCTTCTCTCCACATATCTCAATTCCCCATTGAAAACTTGCGGATTAAAAAAAATTTGAAAAAAATTCCACCCTGTTACAACCCCCTTTTATAAATGTTGACCTGCATTTTGCGAATACTTCCTTAGATTGTAAAAAATTTTGCGGGGTTGCCAAAAGAAATTTCACAATTCATTTTCTTTTTTAAATATGAATGTTTTTGATTAGTGTTAACTCAGATAAACGAAGAAACACCGTCTCAAGCCCAACAGGAGAGTTTTGTTAAATATTTATTTGCCTTTTTGTTTGTAACTGAGAAACGCCTGAACCAATTGGGCTCTAATTTTTTAGTGGCGACACCGAGAGAAGAGTTATTGTCGTTTCTAATTAAATAATTTTACCTAAAAAAAATGTCAAAACTCTCGAAATTCTTTTTTTTACAATTTACATCGCGGGTTAAAAACAACATTTAAAAGCTAGAATTGTTTCTTACAAACTTGTTGCGAAGCCTAGTATTACATATTTTGATTATTATTAAAATATTTATATCACACTTTTTTATACAACTTTTTTCAAAATATCTGTTAGCATAAGGAGTATAAGAGATACCTTTACCTTCACCACCTTATTTAGTTATAATTTTACGTTAATTTTGAAGTGATTTGAAAATAATTATTAAAACTCCTGTTCTATAGGTTGAAGATGGTCCCCTTTACTCCTCTAAATGGAACCCTGAAAACTATAAGTATAAATATAATTTCTGATTTATTCTTACATTGTGGGTGTTTTTGGGACTAGTGCGTTGCCCTTTAACTAGAGGAACAAATGTAATTAAAACGTTAATTTTTGTTACATCTCTCTTTAAGTTAAATGTACATACCGTGGTTCGTTTTTTTTCCCTATTTTCTTACATTATGCCAAATTTTGACTATGACAGAAAATTTAGACAAGCATCGAAACAAAACCAGTTTATTAATAGATAATAAAAGATAATAAAAAACGATCCAAAACTAATAACAACATTGTCTATAGGTAACATTACACACATATTCTGACGCTGCTTTGTGTATAAGATATATGTAAAAAATATTACGGGGGGTTAAATTTTACAACGATTTTATTTTTAATCTTGGGAGTACATGTAATAACAGTATTTAAATCAACAATAGATATTTTACATTTTTAGAACAAAGATATTCAATATACATCATACATGACATACTATTTATAGAGTCAAGAACACATAAAAACATTGTAGTCAGAGGCGTACACAAGGGGAATTTACCCCCCCCCCCTTTGACAAATTTCTATGTGCGCCGCCCCTGATTGTAGTATCTATTACCATACAAATTGTTTCATGGATTGATGATATAAAATGCTATATAGACACTTCAAAAAGAATTAAGTCCTTACCGCAAACTCAGACTCTTTAATCTCTTTATCTATTCAGCCCAATGCATATGTCGTAGACCTTAGATATTTCAAACTATGAAATCTTTTAGATCAAATAGTTTATGATTGAAATATCAAAGGTTTACATCATAAGGTTGCAAAGCTATAGGGATTAGAAATTTTGAGTTTTTACGGCAAGAACTTCTTTGTTAGAAGACACTTAAAGGGACTGTGAGCGTAATTTCAAGTGACCCTCCGTGCAAAGAGGCGAATGCCCGATTTACATTGGTACCCTTAAAACCTTTTTGTGTTCGTTGAGTACAGAGATGTATATTTAAACGCAAGGTTATATCGCAAGGAAAGTTAATTGCAGTTGCGTATACTCTGCGTACATATTGAAACCAGTTTTCTCTGGGCGGAATTTGTAAACAAGAATAGATAAATCAGTGTTCGTTTAGTATCCGAGGAGGTTAAAAGCATTAAATTTTGATAATTCACATAATAGTTTCCTATTATCTAAAACATTTCATTGATTTTTTATGTGAAAGATGGATCCCATGTCAGGCTTCGACATCCGTCTTGTGTTTACGTTACCGCTCAGAGACAGTACACTGCAGTACAAAAGATGCGTACACTCTGTAATAACTTTCCTTGTATTATAACCTTGTTTAAACTTATCTAAATCCGCTTGTATGATCAGCTGTAAATTCTTCTGTACACTGCGTAGAGTTCAGACTGTACGCAGTGCACTGTACCCTTGTAAATCGGACATTCTCCTCATTGCTTGTAGGGTCACTTGAAATTACGCTTACAGTCCCTATATATGTTTAGGACTGGACTTCATAGATTAACAGTGACTGTAACGGATGCTAGAAATCGAACTGAAGTTGTCCAACACTCGTTTACACTAGGAATATACTTTTTTAATAAAGTTATCTTCTTTTAAAGGGACTGTAGACGTAATTTCAGGTGACTTTTTATTTTTAGAGTGGTGTGGCTGTGGCTGTGACTGAAAAGGAATTGAGTCTTAGCCACGCACAAACTCAAATTTTCTTTGCAGCCCAATGGTGTAAACCTTTGATATTTCAAACTTAAAGTATTTGATCTAACAGAATTCATAGTTTGCGACATTGGGTTGCAAAGAGTCAATTCCTTTATCATTTCTATTTAGAAGTGACATGCTAATTTATCCTGCAGAGACAATGAATTTGTCAGAATTGGTTACTTTTTATAAGATTAAAAAAATGGCAAAACCTACCGCATTGTTGATTATATAAAGAGAATTGTAGGATATCGTTGTAAATCGGACATGCCACTCGTTCTAATGGAAAGTCACTTGAAAAAAGTCCTTTAAAGTGTTGGAGTAATGTTTCCCCAGCCTAGAGATATTTGTGTAAGTGTGGAAGATAAGATTTTCTCTCTTAATGTTCCAAGTGATGATAAATTGTTATATTTTATCAGTGTTTGCACAATTTAACAAGTCCTTTTATATCCAGGGGTATATAAATTTTAAATACCCCCCTCCCACACGGGGGGGGATGATTTCGATGGTCTGTGGATAAATAATTAAAAATTTGACATCAGCTTGCAAGTTTTTCCATCAATACTTTTACCCAAAATTTCAGTTATTTCCCCCAATTGAATAAGTGAATAAAATAAAAGAAAATTTTTTGCACCGCGTAAAAATTCCTAACACCTTGGGGGCAAAAATAGTTTTAAAGTAAATATAAACCCCTACTAATATCCTTCCCTCCGCACATTGTTGGAAAAATGGTCTGACAAACTAAGTGGCGAACTTTAAAACCTTTATTTGAGTTTGGATAAATGTATGATCAACGTTCAGATAAAACTGAAACTAGGAGGTTCTCCAGGTTTTTCTCCAACCTTGTTCTCAATTCGTCCTTCTCCACCCTGTTCCAGGTTCTGTTCGTCCTCTCCGCCCTTGGAGCAGTAACCAGCCTACCTCTGGTTCGTCTCATCTCAAATCTGTTCATTCAAAGGAACTGGACAAACGATAATCTTTCAGTTTCAACCTTCTAATCAGATTTTTTATCCTTTTGAATTTTAAATGTATATTTAGCATTTTATTTTCCTTCTTTTTTTGTCAAAATATTTTAATTAACATTTATTAAAGAATTCACAACTGGGGTTGTTTCATAATTCAAGAGAATTGTTTTTCTTTTCATGTAATTAAACCAAGTGTTAAGTTATATAAAGAAGTTTGTTTGCCCGGTCCCAGGAGGTTGCCCTCACTTCTCAGCAAACTTGTCACCTCGTTAATCAAATCCTGCCTTTTCAGAAAACTTCTCTATGTTTCCAGGAAATTGTTGCTTGAAATTTTAACTTTATTTTTGTCAAGATAAATGGAAAAGTAAGAAAAACTGTGACATTATAATTTGACAAACAACAGTTGTATTCCTAGCTCTAGACTATGCTTCTACTTCTTCACCCTTTACCCAGTATATTTAGCAGTTGGACCCTGGGTGGTCGGAAGGTAAAAACAGAACAAGGAACTTTTGTTTACCAAATACTTATCTCTTTTTAAAATTTACAAATGACAAATGTTTGCTAATTTATATCGTTATTTTTAGTTATTCTTTTTTGCTTTTAAAGTTGAAGTTAAGGTCTGATAGATTGATTAATAAGATTTTTGAAAGGATTTCAGGATTATAGGATTAAAGTTTTGCCAATATGGGAGGATTATAATGTGGGAAGTTGACGAGTATTATAGGATTAAAGTTGTGCCAATATGGGAGGATTATAATGTGGGAAGTTGACGAGTATTATAGGATTTAAGTTGTGCCAATATGGGAGGATTATAATGTGAGGAGTTGACGAGTATTATAGGATTAAAGTTGTGCCAATATGGGAGGATTATAATGTGGGAAGTTGACGAGTATTATAGGTTTTAAGTTGTGCCAATATGGGAGGATTATAATGTGGGAAGTATACAAGGATTATATGATTAGATGTGTTCCAGGAGTATGGTATGTGGATTAACCCTATCCCCGCTGGGGTACTTGAAAACCAGGATACGCTGGGGTCAATTTGACCCCCCCCCCCTCTAAATCCCATGTTTTATGTCCAAATATGACAAATGATACATCATTAGAAAGCTCTTGTGCTCTACTTTTAGAATCTGCAAAAACATTGAATTTTTTAGCGCAAAATCCAGTTTTATAGTAAAAATGTTTGCAAAAAAAAATTTGTCCAAAAAATGACAAATTATACATTTTTGAAAAGCCCTTGACCATGCCATTTCAAATATGCAAAAATTTTTGCAAAATTTTAAATAACCTGATTTTTAATCAAGAAAAACTAAAAATGTGCAAATTTCCTTTGACAGGTTTTTTGCAAAAAAATTGCAATTTTTTTTTCGCAAAACTTGTGCAATCCGTTTCCTTATGTCATAGGCTTTCCAAAAAGCTAAATTTTATCAAAATCTGACAAGTGAAAGTGGGTCAAAACAAAGATTTAGTTTGCTACAGGCAAAAGCAGTCATTCAGGCAGTGTGCCTGAGGACTCAGGCAGTTAGTATTAAAGCCCGGTTTTAGGCCTAAAGGGAGGGCTTTGGGTATGTAAGAAAAGTCAGAAATTTTCAACAGCCTCAGACCAATACTTTTTGAGTTATGTAGAAAAAACTACAGGGGGGGGGGTCAAATTGACCCCCCCCCCCAGCGGGAATAGGGTTAATTATACTCGGGGAGGAATACGACAACTAGAGGATTAGGATTCAGGATTAGAACACGGGCCCCACTCTCTACTAAACGGTCAATGTACTGCAGAACCTACAGAAAGCGTAGATTTGTTGAGGGTTGCCCAGGATGAGTGGATTGAATTAAGGAAGTTGGATAAAAAGAATGGATGAGAGGACATAATAAATGCCAGGATTAGATGATAGGAGGGTTTAGATTTTTGGAGGCTGATTTGAACAATACAGGGATGAATTATATTAAAATTATTTTTAGTATTATTGAGAGTGAATATGGAGCAATATTTGCCTGGGGGGCTCTAGTAGAAGATAAATTTGTACCAGCCCAGGTATACTTATTCTATTCTAGTTTTTCAAAATTTTCAATTCACAAAGATACCCTATCAGGTCTAATATCCAATGTAAACTGTTTATTTATGGGTGCCTGCGCATTTCTAGCTATAGAAACAATAGAGAAAATGTCAAAATTTCTTCAAATTATTGATTAGATTCAGGAAAAGAAACACTCTTTTTTTGAATTAACATCATTATAGTAAAAGTCTGGCTGTTGTTAGGTTAAAGCATTGCTTCAAAATTGAATTCATAATAATAATTCACAAATTTCTGCAACCTTGTATTCCAGGTTGGATTTTTGTATTATTTTCTTCAATTCTTGATAATACATCCTGGAGCAGTACTGGCTTGTGGCCATATTATTGACTCGAGAAACAGGTTGGCAGGTAAGAAGTATAAAATAGAAGGGAGATACAAGTGACGCGGCCCGCCCTACCATATGATTATTCATTATACACGATTTGCAGACGGTACTCCATTTGTATCAGAAATATTTGTCTGATGTACAATTACCGCGTATACAATAACCTATTCTAAATTCTAAGGCGGGCTGCGTCAGTTGTATCTCCCTTCTATTCCATACTCCTTGGTTTCAGAGAAACACATCTCGTGAATGTAAGTTTTGAAAAGCAGGACTTGTTTGTTAAGGACTTAAGAAGGGTGAATTTGGGAATTTTTTTTATAAAAATGTTCTTATTCACCCTGCACCATTTCTAGATTTTTTGATACCAAGATATAAACGAAGATTTGAGACTATTTTATTCTCAAACTCATTCAGATATTTGCTTTTTTTTTGGTAAAATTAAATCACTAAAGGAATCCAGAAAATAAGGTAAAAATATCCGTGTTGAAACACTGAGTTCAGAAACGTTAAAATTGGAAAAATTCTTCAGAAAATTAATGAAAAGCAAAAAATCATTTTTTTTGTTACACCATCAAAAATCTATTTGTTTTGGTATTAAATCAAATAATTTACAAGATATCGAAAAAATGACAAATGGATTGTATTCAGCAATTGAAGACCCATCTACCCTTTTTAAATACGATAATTACTAATATAAGTTATTTTTATTTTTTTATTTTTTTTTAACATAAATGTTGCCTCTAATTTGCTACTTAAAATTATTTTCGATGAAATAGTTTTTTTACCTTTTAATATACCGCACACATTTGTTTTGAAGATATTACGGAACTAAATTTACAAAAATATTTTTATGTCTTATAACATGTCGTATCTACGATATGTCGTGTCTATAAGTTTTGTCCCAACACAAGGGAATTATTAAAATTCTGCAAGTAGAATAATACGTACTCTACCTTTCCCTTTCATATAAAACGATGACATTTGGTTATGAATAAAATATTGGAAAAACAAAAGATATTGGTGACCAAAGAAGTAAAAACGCCAAAAATACATTTTATCTTAACATTAAATTGAACAAAAAATGTAAGAAAAAGAGTATCAACATAAAAAAATATGTCAAAAGGAAATCGAACCAAATATTCTTTTATTAACATTAATATATTTAAACAGTTCAGTTTTTTTATCAAACAATTTGAAATGCTACAGGGTGTCCCAATAAACATGGGAATTCCGTGACGAACTCGATATCGTCTTTTTAAATAATTCTTTGATTTAGTACAGTGATACCTACTGAGAAAGCTGCAATCTGTAAGAGATTCGTCTGCTATGTTCACATTTTGTTTGTTTATGTTTTGACTGCATACGGTTGTACTTAGTAAAACAAGAAAATTACAGTATACAAACAGAGTAAACTTGTCTGTCTTCACTGTTCATCTATCATCTATCTTCATTATAGACAGATCTTTACAGTCTTTTACTCTTTTCATAAAATAAACTCTAGCAGACATAATAATATTATGGCTTTTGAAATTAGGTAACACAATGCTAATTCTTAACAAAAACGATATCGAATTCTTCACTGAATTCCCATGTTTTTTGGGGCACCCTGTAGTTTAATCTCAACAGTTGGGGGTTTTTCCAGGTTACAGGGAAACGTTTTTAAAAATTTCTTTCAAGAGAAAGATTGATTAAATAGTGAAGTTTTTTCAAGTGACCCAGTATGAAAAGATGACAATGCCCGATTTTCAACGGAACCCTTGAAACCCGATCAAAAATGTGGAAGATATTGTCGTTTTTCAGTCAGTTTCTCCATTGCAGGAAATGTGCAAATTACTTTCGCAGACAAAGAGTTTAAAGAAACAAAGACATGGATATCTAATTTTTACTCGATCTGGCAAAGCTTTCAAGGACCATTTTTGCATGGAGGAAATTACGTTTATAGTCTCTTTACACTTTACACTCTTTCATTTTTCGTGAACGCTCTCTTTAAGTAAACCTGTATATATAGTTTGTGTATAATTCCCTGTAAGCTCCTACAGCATATAATTCATAATGTTTTAAATGTTAATGCATACTTTAAAAGAGAAGAATTTTAAATCTTTCTGAATCTATTGTTGACTATGACAAAGAAATATATAATAAAACAGAACACTTACTTTCAGACTCTCGCTGCTGGTTCGGATTCCAACATTGTTCAGTATTCTCTATTCTCCTGGTAGCCGGAGCACTTTCTATTCTCTTCTCCATCTCATTCTGGTTACAGTTCGGTCCATTAGGTGGGATACAGCTATAAACAAATATAATAAACAGGGTTTACTTTATCATTTCGTTACATTGCTTAGCTTTATTTCTATACCGTTCTTCAGAAGTGTATACTGTATACTGTATACTGTACGTTGATAAAAATTCGACAGATTTAGACTTTGAAAAAAATTGAATGATGAATGACTTTACTTTATTTAAGAAAATAGCGGAATTGAGCATTTGCCACAAACTCTGACTTTCTAATCCCAATATGTCTGCATTCCAAAGTCGTAAACCTCAGATATTTCAAACTATGAATTATGTTAGAGAAAATAATCTAAGTTTGAAATATCAAAGGTTGCACAGATTTAGGAATTAGAAAATCAGAGCTTTCAAAAAATCTATTCTGTTAAATCAACGATTTTTTTAGTTATTTATATTAATAAAAATCAAATTGAAGAAATTTGAAAATTAAACCGTAAGGGGATTTACCTTTAAGGTTTGTTCACCTTTTTTATATTTTCTGGATTGTCAATCCTTGAAATTCTAGGTTTCTTCGTTGGTCCTCTTTGTACCTGGTCTTATCCATTGTACGGGTAAGTTTTATAAACTTGTAATTACAACGACGACATTAATGATTAGTTAGAAATTAATACAGTTAACCATTCTTTTAATAGGCAAAGGAATTGAGTTTTTGCCATAAAATCAAATTTTGTTAATCACTATATCTTTGAAACCCCAAATCGTAGACTTTTGATATTTCAAACTACGAATTCTGTTAGATCAAATGAACTAAGTTTGAAATATCAAAGGTTTAAAATTTCAGATTCCAATAATGAAGGGATTTGAAAATTGGCAAAAACTTAATTCCTTTATGCCCGGTGAGAAATGTTACAATCTTGTTTTGTTGAATGGACCGTTGAAGTAATTTCTAGTGACAGTTTGACACGTACTTTATAGTGTGCTATGCCCGATTAACATAACAGTACCTTGTAAACCTATAGATATAGATGTACCTGAAGATTGATTGTTTTTCGTTGCGGTTTCTTATCATAATTTGTTTGCGGATTTATTAAGCCGAGATAAGGAACGAAGTTGACCGAATTTATCTCTTTTTAAGAATCCTTGACTGATCAAAGAATCCTTGACTAATCATAGAATCCTTGACTGATCAAAGAATCCTTGACTGATCATAGAATCCTTGACTGATCAAAAAATTCTTGACTGATCATAGAATCCTTGACTGATCTAAGAATCCTTGACTGATAATAGAATCCTTGGCTGATCAAAGCATTCTTGACTGATCATAAAATCCTTGACTGATCATAGAATCCTTGACTGATCATAGAATCCTTGACTGATCATAGAATCCTTGACTGATCATAGAATCCTTGACTGATCAAATAATCCTTGACTGATCATAGAATCCTTGAATGGTCATAGAATTCTTGACTGATCATAAAATCCTTGACTGATCAAAGAATCCTTGACTGATCATAGAATCCTTGACTGATCAAAGAATCCTTGACTGGTCAAAGAATCCTTGACTGATCATAGAATCCTTGACTGATCATAAAATCCTTGACTGATCATAGAATCCTTGACTAATCATAGAATCCTTGACTGATCATAGAATCCTAGACTGATCATAGAATCCTTGACTAATCAAAGAATCCTTGACTGATCATAGAATCCTTGACTTATTAAAGAATCCTTGACTGATCAAAGAATCCTTGACTGATCATAGAATCCTTGACTAATCAAAGAATCCTTGACTGATAAAAGAATCCTTGACTGATGAATAAAGTAATTAAATTAGGAAAACGTACATCTGAAATTTATCCTTTAATTTCAGGCTAATGATATTCCTCTCCTTTCGTGTAGAGGTTCCTAGTAAATACTCAGGTAATCAGAGATTTTAACGGATATGTTAATTTACAATAATTCTCAAAAGAAATACTCGCATCAAAATCTAATTTCTAATCTTTTACTTTTGCAACTTGAGGTTATACCAAGGAGGTCATAGTGTATAGAGGGATGATGTACGCTAATCCTTTACTTTTGCAACTTGAGGTTATACCAACGAGGTTATAGTGTATAGAGTGATGATGTACGCTAATCATTTACTAATTTTATAGGCCATAAACTATACCGAGAGCGTACTGCATATTTGTTTATTATAAGGAGATTCTGGCCTAACTTATAGTATATCTATATTAGTAGACAGTTGTAAGTGTACAGTACAGCTAACTGAGCACACAGGTAGAGAACTATCATCCACCTGGGTTATACTACCTTTAATATTGTGAACTGTGAATTCTGCTTGATCAAAAAGTCAAAGTTTGAAATATCAAAGATATTGAAATTAGAAAACTAGAGTTTGAGGCAACTAAATAGGAAGTTGATAGATGGGACAATATATTACCTCTTGAGTTTTGCATAACCACCGAGAGCACATTGCCTTCTGCTAACCAACATCACGCCGACTCCATCGTTCGCTTGTAGGTTAATGTCGTTATTCTACAATTCTATCATGAACACAATAACAATTCAAAACGTAAGTTAGGCGAAATTATTGGATGGAGCAATTTGTGCCTAGAAAAGTTTTACTCTGTTTTAAATCTTGATTTTATATCGTGTGAAATTTAGTCCCTGAAACCTTTTTTTTTATTTATAAAACCCCACAAAAAAATTATTGAACTGATTGATTAATGAATCAATATTTCTCTGTACACTGTACGGTGTACAGCCAATTAATGATTGTCGTCTGATTTTTCTATAAATTATAAATGTATTCTGTAATTTGTATCTCTGTATTTCTCTGAAAATAAGTCCATTTTTTGGGAGGAGTAAGATCAGTTTTACGTTAAAAATCAAATGTAAAAATCCTCAGCGACAAAAAGAGCGAATACGACAATTTTTTCGCTATTACCGTATAATTGATATATTATTGTGTAGGTCTGTATTTGACTGACCCTGGTAAGAAGACGGATGATATCTGTCTGGAGGAAGAGGAGGAAGATGAAGAGGGACATCTACGCCGGGATCCTTAGTATTTAAAAACTGAAGTGACGTAACGTAGAACGCGACTCTTTGAAGTTCATGTTTCTATGAAGAACAAGTAAAATGTGGATAATGTTTACTCGTCTGTAGAAATCTGGTCACATGTTTTTTGGGGGGAAAAACAAGATGGCCGTTGTCCGCCATTTTCCTGCATCAGTTTAAAAGCGATCTTAAACCATTTACCGAATGTATTTTAGATTCCTAAAACATTTTTAGATAAAAGTTTAAAAGATATCTTTCTCAGTAATCCTTTTTTATTTGAATACTTTTAGTATTGATTAGGCGAGCATACATATTTCAGATGACTCTCCATTACACTTGATTCATTTTATGATTGCTATTGCATTCCCCATTTCAGTATTGTTAAAAAAAAACATACTTATTGATTTATTTTTTCATTGTGCGTGCATTATAAAAAAAACAAGAGCTGTATCACTCCATTTAACATAAATTAAACAAGTTTGATTATTTTTTCAAGCTTATCCTGACATTTGCTTGTTTATAAAATATTAAATTGTTCTATTAAACTGTGATCTTTAGTTAGTATTATTATTTCTTCATTGATTTGCCTTAATTTAAACTCAGTATTCTAAGTAAATAAAGATGTACTTCTCTTTATTAGATTAACCTCAGTGAGTCAAGATTAGTTATGGTTAAAAGTAGGGTTTCCAACGCAAGTGGATTTTACTTCCACGCAAGTGCAAGCCCTTCCACGCAAGTGAATTTAATTATGCGCAATTCAGTTCAACAAAAAAAAATCAATTTAAACTTTGATGATAGAGGCATAAAACATAAACTGAACTTCACTAACATTTCAATCCTAAATGCTAGGAAAAATGAATTTAGACTTTATCTTATATTTTATAATATTCTTGTGCAGCATGAAAGCCAGAAATTCTGGCATAGGAAGACGACATTTTAGACTCAAGCAGACCCATTTAATTGAATAGGTGATTTTATAAGTTAATAATTAAAATTTGTTGCTTTGTAACGACATCAAATACACTGTAACGTTGTCTTTCTGTACTGTAGTTTTCTGGTTCTCACTGTAGCAAAATATCTAATTTTGATTGTATGAACCTTTCAATTGTAACAAAAAAAGTTGCTCTCGATAACCCTCCGGCCTCGATTATTTTTAAATCTATAGAGATATTTGCATTCTTGTATCTGCTGCATAAATTTACAAGTCACAGTTAAAATTATTGATTTCTAGATGGAAATGCAATTCCGTTGCACGCACTTCCACCCAATTTCGCGCAATTCTGCGAGTATTTAATTGCTTCCTTGTTCGCAATTATAGTGCAATTCCGTGCAATGAAATGGCGGAAGCAATCATCGCGTGCAATGGAATTCCGTTTGGAAAACTTAGTTAAAAGATGAAATAAAAGAGAATTACTGAGGTTCTAGGTTTATATTTTTAACACCTAGGAGTTGAGTCTTTACCTCTATTTCTGATTTTCTAATCTCTATAACTTTGCAACATATTGTTGTAGACCTTAGATATTTTAAACTAAGAATTCTCTTACATCAAATAATATAAGTTTGAGATATCAAAGATTTACATCATCCGGTTGATAAAGGAATTAGAAAGTTTGTGTTACAAAGACTCAATTTTTTAACTGGAACCGTATTTTTGCCTGACTCTTCATCCATAGAGTGCACATGTCCTATTCATGCACAAAGCTTTTGCAGATCAGAAATGTATCGAGATATCCATGTTAATCAGTTTGAAATTTCAGTATTTTCAATTGAAATTTCTTATAAAAGTGACTTGCGCATTTCTCCTACAGCAAAAAATAAGAGGCAATTGTAGGATTCAACACTTTCAAGCTAGACAAATTACAAAATCTGATCGTTAAAATTATAAAAATGTACTGGTTACCGTTGTAAATCGGACATGTCCCTCTTTAACTGGAGAATCACTGGAAAATACAATGACTGCTGAATCCCGTAAGCTAATCTACAAAATCGAAATCTTTAAGTGAAATATTTGGATTTAAGGATTTAAATGAAATTCCAATCCATTTAAATTCTAAAAATACTAACTTCTGCTTGCATATTGGTCGTAATTTGGCATCGCTACTTGAATACCTTAATACAAAAACACATCCAAATTTTTTATGCTCAGCAGTTTGGAACCCTCTAGCTACAAATCTCTAAAAATCCGTACTGCATTGCTCTCTTAACCGTACTGCATTGTTGGGGGTTGTATTCAAGTAGCGATGCATGTAATTTGGAAATATTGTATTGGCCTACTCCACGAACTCTTAACAAACATGGACGCTAGAAAGTGGAGACATTTCGACGTTAAGGACCATTAAATGACGCGGCAATTTAAAATGAATTAATAATTCGGTCGGGTTTCTTTAGCTCCTGTAGCACCCGTATAACTGAAGTACATATTTTCTAAGGATGGGACTGGGTTTAGAATTTCATGTGAATTGATTACGCTGGTTGGTTTAGAACAAAGCTCAGTATCATTATCTTGGTCTGTGTACTGTTCATGGTTTGCTTATGAATATTCATCTTGCATAAATTAAATAAAGAAAATGTATCATTTTGTAGGAAGAATTCTTGTTTCTATATCTAAGTGTAAGCCAAGGCTGTTTCGTGTTTTTACAGCTCGCATATTCATCATATTCTTTATCGTTTTTCACGTGATAATTCACATAAAATGTTTTTATATTTCTCTTTTCTTGGAGAAACCAAGAATGCTAACGGAATTCTAGAAATATTAAAGGGACAGTGACAGACCGGCTATGTACGTTGGTAAAACTAAGTGTGCAGTGTTGTGGACAAATTCTTTAGGGTTCATTTGAGACATAAAACTTTTTAAATATCTTTAACTCCTGAGTTTGAGCGCAAAGTCGACGTGCAAAATCGTACTTTTGGGTGGATACATTTTCAGAATTGTTTTTTTATCATTAAATAACGACCAAAAAAATGTAAACAAAATTCTACAGTAAACTAATAAGTTGTTCAGGAACAAGTTCAGAAAATAAAATATTAACTCTTATAATCGAAAATAAGTAATCTTATTCAATTATTAGTTTCTATAATCTCTCTTTAATCACAAAGATTTTCTGCAGATTTTCTGGAATTTTATTAAAAGACGACATTTGAAGAATTTGAAGAAATCTGCGAACAACGTCATAGAAAATAAGAATTTTTACTATATTTTTCGTCGTCGTTATTTAATGATTTTAAAAAACGATTCTGAAAACGTACCTACCCAAATTCATGATTTTCAACCTCGACTTTGCGCTCAAACTCAGTGATTATACAAAAACATTTTATATGTCTCAAATGAATCCTGAAGAATTTGTCCACAACACTGCATACTCAGTTTAACTACCTTACATGGCCGGCCTGTCCCTTAAAAAAAATGGATTTAATAGAATTACAAAATGTTTAGAGTTTTTGAGAAATCTAGGAAAAGGCAAAAATTCAAAGAATAACTTCGATCTTTGGAAATAGGATTCTTTAAATCCTCTAAAATCAAAAATTCTAAAAATGCTCTAAAATTCAAAATAAACATTTTTAAACATTTTGTTAGGTTTAGGCCAAATAGTCATTTTTAAACACTTTATTAGGTTTAGGCCAAATAGACATTTCAAACATTTTGTTAGGTTTAGGCCAAATAGACATTTTCAAACATTTTGTAAGGTTTAGGCTAAATAGACATTTTCAAACATTTTGTTAGGTTTAGGCCAAATAGACATTTCAAACATTTTGTTAGGTTTAGCCCAAAAAGACATTTTTAAACACTTTATTAGGTTTAAGCCAAATAGACATTTCAAACATTTGTTAATTTTAGGCCAAATAGACATTTTCAAACATTTTGTTAGGTTTAGGCCAAAAAGACATTTTCAAACATTTTGTTAGGTTTAGGCCAAATAGACATTTTCAAACATTTGTTAGGTTTAGGCCAAATAGACATTTTCAAACATTTTGTTAGGTTTAGGCCAAATAGACATTTCAAACATTTTGTTAGGTTTAGGCCAAATAGACCTTTTCAAACATTTTGTAAGGTTTAGGCTAAATAGACATTTTCAAACATTTGTTAGGTTTAGGCCAAATAGACATTTTCAAACATTTTGTAAGGTTTAGGCCAAATAGACATTTTCAAACATTTTGTTAGGTTTAGGCCAAATGGACATTTTCAAACATTTTGTAAGGTTTAGGCCAAATAGACATTTTCAAACATTTTGTTAGGTTTAGGCCAAATAGACATTTTCAAACATTTTGTAAGGTTTAGGCTAAATAGACATTTTTAAACATTTGTTAGGTTTAGGCCAAATAGACATTTTCAAACATTTTGTTAGGTTTAGGCCAAATAGACATTTTCAAACATTTTGTTAGGTTTAGGCCAAATTTAGACATTTTCAAACATTTTGTTAGGTTTAGGCCAAATGCACATTTTCAACCATTTCCTTAGGTTTAGGCCAAATAGACATTTTCAACCATTTTGTTAGTGCTTGCTATAGCTGGCCAAAAGGATTAACCAAATTGGCTTTATTTTTTTGAGGGAACCATGGTTACCCAAGGGTGACATGGGCTAAAAATATAGGTTTTTTTAAATCCCACGGGCAACCCCGGGCACTGCTAAAATCATGATTTGAGAGACCAAGAACGTGTATACGGCAGGAGTAACTAGGAGTAACTGGGCAACGCCTGGCAATTCAGCTAGTCCTTTATATGACAGGATGTTTCATTTTCCACTTCTATACTTGCCTGATCTGTCTGGTTGATTGTTTAATCCAATAAACATTAAAACGGCTGAACCGGTTTAACCCAACAAATTGCGTGGCCCCCAGGGGGACGGCCGTTTTTTTATTATGGAAATCTGCCAATGAAAGCAGGTATTTCTGCAAAAATTTTATTTTTGCAAACATTAGTAATAATAATATTATCTATTCATTTTCCTAATTAAGACATGGCGAAAAGTTCTAGATAACGTCATCATAAAAAAAACAAACTTTTATTTAAAATATTTTTTACTTTAAAAAATAATTTATGATTTTGACAAATAATATTATCTATTCGTCTTCATAATTAAGACATGGCGAAATATTCTAAATAACGTCATCATAAAAAACAAACCTTTATTTAAAATATTTTTACTTTGAAAAAAAGTCATACTTTTCCATGTGTAGTTAATGTTGGTTGAGAAATGATAACCCCTGAATATTAAGTTTGTTGAGAAGATAAGACTATATGAAGGATGATACACCTGACAATAATATTCATCCTCAGATCATCAGCCTCAGGAATACAGTGATTACACATTTAATTATAATAAAAAACACTTATTTGGTTTTATCAAAGAGAGTTTTTGCTTAACTTTAAAATTTTTGTCTTTTCTACAATTAAATATTCAATAAGAGGGTTATATTATTAATTTCCTAAATCTTCACATATTTTCCGTTAAGATTCAAAAGACATTAGTTCCGTACACACTTTTTTCAAACCTGAAGCCTGCTCAGGCTATGTGTGTGGTTTACATGTTTACTGAAGAACTTTACTTCTTGACACAAACTCAAATTTTTTAATCCCTAATCTTTGCAACCTGAGAGTGTAAACCTCTGATATTTCAATCTTAGACTATCATGATTTGAAATATTAAAGGTCTACGGCATCGGACTGCAAAGACATAGGGTTTAAAAAATCTGTGTTTGTGGCAAAAGATTAGTTTCTTATCTGTTTTTTTTTTACTGAATTAAATCGGAATTATTTACCATTCAGAAATCACTAATTACTAAATGGTTTTTTGCTATTGAGTTTTTTTATTTATCATTTTGATAAATATTGCTTAGCGAGATTCGATTTTTTTTAAATGCAGTGGTAGGCATTTTCATCAATACAATGAAAGTTATGATTGCTAACAAACTTTTTTCGAATTAAAAGTTTACAAGTAATGAAAGAAGAGCCTTTTTAATTAACAGCTTCTCTTGACTTCTTTGTTTCTGTGTATCCAATTTCCATGCTGTTTAACAGATTTGTAAAAATCAAAATTAGAATCAAAAGTCATATTTATTGTATTAATATAATCGCCTACCACTGTAGATAAATTTTCACTTTAATCCTGTGGAAGGAAATGTTGTGGTGTCTGGGTCTGCTGTTGATCAGGGTGGATGGAGCTCTTCTATCCAACAATCAGAATCAACTACATCAGGCAGAGATTAATAGCAATACAGATAGAACACTAGAACGAATAACTTCTAAATCTTTAAAAGACGACATCTAGTTTTCTATCTGTATTTTTATTAATTCATGACATTAGGAGTCTAACAAACAATTGAGCAACCTTCCGCTCAAAACTTATATTGGAAAGGAGGAAAACTCATATTTGGAGACTCTTTCAAGAGAAAACAGGAAAATATTCTCATTTTTTTTCTTAATTTTATTAATAAGGACATAAATTGATCTGAGACCGAATTTAAAGAATTTGAACCACGTCGCTGAACCTTTAATAACCGTCTCTCAATTGAGCACCGGCTTAAATCTCAAAACACTGATTATAACTTAAATGTAACCAACCATGTTTGAACCGTGTCTCATATTTGAACCGCGTCTAGACGCAGTTTCAAATCTTTAAATTCGGCCTCTGAAGTCATAACTTGTGTGTTATGAATCTAGGGATCAAGAACTGATCTCCATCTACCTACAGATTAATTTATTTCCTCTTCTGTATCAAGTGGTGTTCATACCTTAATTGACAACTAAAATTGAAGGATCAAGCATTGATTCTCAAATTCAAAAGTGCCCGCATTGGATATCAAGATCGTGCGTTCAGGATTAACAATCTCTGTATAATAGCTCCGATCTCAGAGGTCAAAACGCTTGATCTTGATATCAATTGTGCCAATTTTTAGAGTTGAGAGATATAAGTGATTTTTTCCTTGATTTTAATTTGTAGGACTACATAGATATACGGATCCAGAAATTAAGACCTCAACAGTTTTGACCTCTGTTTACCATAAGGCTAAAAGATTTGAAAAAATTGAGATTATTTGTCAGTGGACAGAAAGCTGAAGATGTACAATTGTTGAAGAAACTGTTGTCTTTCTATGATTTAAGCATAGTTAAAGACATGAGTCCGTCCTGCAAAGATGATTTAGAAACTGTACAAACTGGAATAACGAACAATGAAACATGGACTTTAGCGCTAATAGATGCCAATGATTTGTTTCCAAGAGCAGGAGTTCTTCTATCTCTTCCAGTTTTTCATTATCCTGGATCAATGGACGAATGTCTGAATGTAGTTTCAGGAAATGTGACTGGCAGGTATTGGATGATAACTACAGTATCTGAGAAACCTGAGAATCCCCTATTAAGCTTGGGGTTATTAAGGATTGGAAGATGTTTTCCAAGTGGTTGTGATAAGCTAGATGTTATTACTGCAGTAAATATGTATCTTGACAATATAACCAATACTAAAGGAACTTACAAAGGAGTTATTCTTGACGACCATGAGCGTGGTGAAAAGTATGAGTTTACTGGCGGTGACATAACAATGATCATAATCATCTCTATTGTTGGTGCTATTGTAGTGCTATCGACAATATTGGATGCGTCTTTAACGAGTTTAAACATTGGGCTTAAATCCTCAGGTATATGGCAAGGATTCTCCATCTATAACAACCTAATCAAGCTTTTCAATACCAACAGTGGACCCAGTGATGGGGGTAATCTTGCCTGTATAAATGGTATTAGAGCCATATCTATATCCTGGGTGGTTCTGGGACATACCTTCTTTGAGATGACAAGCCTAGGAGTTCTCACTGGAAATGGATTTATGATGAATAACTACGGGATTTATGGTCGGGAAGATGGCCCTGTTGACAACATGGCAACTGCAGCTATTTGGAATGGAATGTTTTCAGTTGATTCATTCTTTATGATTGGAGCAATTCTGCTAGCGTTTCATACGCTTAAAGAAATGGATAAAAACAAGGGAAAATCAACTAAACAATGGGCAATGTTCTGGGCTACTTTCTATGTTCATAGATACATTAGACTTACAGCTGTTTACGCCATTGTTATCGGATTACACGCTACACTACTCAAATACTTTGCTAATGGCCCCTTGTCATATTTAGTAACTAAACAAGTGACAAAATGCCAAAATGGATGGTATCTCAATCTCCTGTATATAAATAACTTTGCAAATAATATTGGCACAGATATGAACTGCATGGGATGGTCCTGGTATATGGCAAATGATATGCAGTTCTTCATCATAACTCCTGTAATATTGTATTTACTATGGAAATGGTTTCCAATAGGTATAACTGTGTCTGTTGTGTTACTAGTAGTGGCAACCATTATACCCTTTACATTAACATGGACGGATGAAACCCAGTTCTTTCACGGAGATGTTACAGACTTTTATCAGAAACCATGGAACAGATTTCAGCCTTACGTCATGGGACTCCTTCTAGGATATCTTTTACATAACATGAGACATCAAAGCAAACTAAAGATACCAGGATGGGTTTGTTTACTCATCTGGGTTGTAGCCGCAGTCCTAGCCTGTCTTCCTGTCTATGGAGTATCCACCTACAATATGATTAAGGACCCAGCTCTACAGATGCCCGGATCTCCGAATTATCCGAGTCAGGTGGAGAGATCATTCTTCAATGGATTGAGTAAAATATCCTGGTGTTTAGCTCTGGGTTGGGTCATTCTCTCCAGTGTGAAGGGACGCGGTGGAGTAGTGAACTCATTTTTATCCTGGGGTCTCTGGGTACCCCTAGCCCGGCTCAGCTACTGTATATACCTGATACAGTACACTGTAGTGTACTGGCAGAATAGCCAGCTAAGCTATCCGGTCAACTACAGTAATCTTTACCTCACCTACACTACTATTAGCAATTTTTCAATGTGCACGGCGTGTGCTCTGGTGCTTGTGTTACTGTTTGAAGCGCCATTTTTTCATCTGGAAAAACTCCTGTTTGGGGTTCTTGGCATAGGTAGGATGCCAGCGCCGAGAAAGGAAAAACAGAAAGGTTCTGCTGAAAAAGTAAAAGAGGAAAAACAAACAAAACTGTGATAGTTTGATTATGGATTAATGCAAATTGCAAAAACGTTGAATATATAAGTTTTATTAAAAAAAATATGTTCGAAAAATATATTTTAAAATCCAGACATTCATGTACATAAATCATTATAAATATTACATTGAATCCCGGTGTAATTTCGATTGACCTTCCAGAATAAATTAACCTTTAAAACTCTGTTGATCCATTAGCGGGCTATAAACAATCTTTAAACTTACGGATTTGCTTATTTTATAATTTTTCATTTAAATGTATATGCCGACAAAAAAGTACTTCAGAACACAATTATGTATATTGGGTCAAATTGTGATCGAAAGTCACAGCTTTCTGAAATATTGAAAGAACCGTTAAATCCTTGTGAGCGCTTGTATCACTTTAACTTTGAGTGTTAGTTTAAATTACACCGACACTCGGACAGTTCCTGTAAAGGGAGTGAGCGGCTAGACCAGGTACATGGTGTCCCAATAAACATGGGAATTTAGTGAGGAATTCAAAATCGTCTTTGTTATGAATTAGCATTGTAATACCTAATTTCAAAAGCCATATTATTATTATGTCTGCTAGAGTTTATTTTATGAAAACGGTAAAATACTGTAAAGATGTGTCTATACCGTATGCAGTCAAAACATAAACAAACAAATTGGAAACATAGCAGACGAAAATTTTACAGATTACAGCTTTCTCAGTAGGTATCACGATACTAAATATAAGAATTATTTGAAAGACGATATCGAATTCGTCACTGAATTCCCATGTTTATTGGGACACCCTGTAGTTGAGCTGAGAGTGCAGAATTACAGAGAAAAAGTTTAGGATTCATTTGATACGAATACTGCACTCTAATCTCAACTACCATATCTAGCCGGTCACTCCCTTACAAGTCGGGCCGGTGAAGGAGCAAAGAGTCTGTTTCCACCGAAGTGGACTTAGGAGGATTTAAGGTTTATTATTTCTTATAGTTTTAAAATGGAATAATGACAGATTTTTACATTAAATGTATCTATAATTTTTCTTATTGCCACAAACTCTGATTTTCTATAATCTTTGCACCCAAAGTCTTAGATATTTCAAACTATGAATTGTATTAGATCAAACAATCTATATTTTGAAATTTCAAAGGTTTACACCATAAGGTTTCAAAGATACAGGGATTAAAAATATAAGTTTGTGGCGAATGTACTATTCTTTTTCTTCAATTTTTCAATTATACCATTAACTTTAGATGTTCAAATGTTTTTGATTTTAGATTTTTGAGTTGATTAAATACTTGCTACTTAAGATTGCTGCAAGGCATGAAGCATTATGTGCAGTACAATTCTTTATATAAAATTTAATGTAGGATATATCAAGTTAAATACATAAATATATATATTTCTATATATAAATTTAGCTTGTCTGTCTGTCTGGGTGTCTGTTTGTTTGTATCCAATAAACGTCAAAACGGTTCAGGCCCAAATTTTGTGTGGGATCTCACGTGGCCCCAAGAATGGTTTATGGCTAATCAGACTTTAAATATGTTATCTTAAAATATTTTTATCTTAAATTATTTAATTTAGTAAATTTTTGAAAATGCTCGAAAAAAAATTATGAAATCCAAAAAAATTTTATATTGTACAAAGAGAAGATGCTCATAGATAAAGCCACAGTTAAAAGTTGAAAAAAAAGATGGGCACGAAGCGCCCTAAAAGCCTAATTTATTTATGAACTACTAAAGATTAATCTTAAAGCCATGAAACAATTTATATAATTATTACCCGAATTATACTATAGTATAATTCGGGTACAATGTTTTTAAGTTTTGCTGAAACTTTGAATGTATATAATTTTTAACTATTCACGAATATGAAGATGGATGCAGTTTTCATCCCACAATCGAAAAAAATGCTTCTTACACTTTTTTACACATAAAAAATTGAATAAAAAGAAATGCTCAATGTTTTTGAAACTTAAAATCTAAAAAAAACCTTTATAGCATACCCTAAAAATATTTTTTTTCAAAAAAAAATTTTGATCCTTAAAACCTATTCAAAAATTATCGAAAAAAAAAACATTATGCGATGAACTTTATATTTTTTCTCTACGGAAACATTAATGTAGTTTGGTTTTGACTATGTGACTATATATATGCAAGCCACATGTAAAAAGCCTGACGGGTGTAAAAAGGGTTTTTGTTATTTTGTCCCTCTTTATCTATCTATATATATACTTTGCTTGTCTGTTCGTTTGTATCCATTAAACTTTAAAACGGCTTAACCGATTAGGCCCACATTTTTTTGGGACCTCGCGAGACCCCAGGTAATGTTTATGGATAATCGAATTTTCAAAAATTTGCCTCTAACAAAATTTGATTTTAGAATTAAAATTTATATCATAACATTATTTGAGTCACTCTTTTTTTGGACACCCTCCACACCAAAAAGCCATTTATTTAAAAAAGTGTTGGCTCTTAAAAACTAAAACTATCAGATTCATTTAAATTTACGAATATTATGTGAGTGAAAGGGCGATAGAGTAGAGAGGGTAAACCAAAGATATTTGGAGATCTATATAGATGATCTTTATTATGATCTATCTATGCATGATCTATTTGGAGATCTATCTATGGATGATCTACTTAAAGATCTATCTATGGATGATCTATTTGAAGGTCTATCTATGGATGATCTATTTGGACATCTATCTGTGGATGATCTATTTGAAGTTCTATCTATCTATGGTTGATCTATTTGAAGATCTATCTATGGATTATATATTTGAAGATCTATCTATGGATTATCTATTTGGATATATACCTATGGATGATCTATTTGAAGATCTATTTCAAGTTCTATTTATCTATGGATGATCTGTTTGGAGATCGATCTATCTTTGAATGATTTATTTGGAGATCTATTAGAAGTTCTATCTATTTATGGATGATCTATTTGGAAATCGATCTATCTTTGAATGATCTATTTGGAGATCTATTTGAAGTTATATCAATCTATGGATGATCTATTTGGAGATCTATTTGAAGTTCTGTCTATCTATGGATGATCTATTTTTTCATTTTAAACAAATATATATTTTTTTTATATCAAAGCGGAGATTGTCTAAAATTCCACAAAAAAAGTTTATAATTTCTAAATCTTCAGATCTTCAGTTACTGAAGGTTTGTACAGTGATAATCAGAAAACTCTGGACTAGGAAGACGACCTTTAGACTAAAAGTATCATTGTAAATAGTTAAATGAACAAAAACACAGCAATTGGTAAGTGTAAACAGACACATTTCACTCAATAATTGATTTAACAAGTGTCTAGTAAACCTATTTGCTGTGTAACAACTTCAAATACACTTAAACATTACTCTAATGTCGTCTTCCTATTCTACGGTTTTCTGGTTTACACTATGAGCCTGCAAATGAACTCAAATTTTCTAATTCCTGAATTATCTAATAGAACCGGATTTATTTATACTTTGAGGTCAATTTCAATTGCATTCCACAATGTTCACAATTTTAGCTTAATTTTTGGGAACTTGATTAGAATTAACACTTTCAAATTTGATTTAACGTACAGAGAATCCATCAGCTTAAATATCAAAGATCTACAACATCGGATTGCAAAGATAAAGTGTGTATAAAGATCTCATTTCCTTTAGTTTATATCTAAATACCAGGGAATAAGAATAAAGGGAAGGGAAATGGCTCTGGTCTGGCATGCGAAAGCCAGTCGCACTGCTTTATAGACGAGTTCGTTGTCACACACGCACACTCTTTTGGTTCAGACACGAAACATGACTAAAGTCAAGGAAATTGCAGAACAATGTCGTCAATTATAATTAAGCTTGAATAACGAGTAGTTTATTGTAAACTTCAATCAAATTTTATTCTTTGCATCAAAATTTGGCTTAAAGTGTTGACATAAATTTATGTATAAATAATATACTACATGTATATTCAACTTACTTTTAAGTAAACAATTAACAATAAACAAATGTACTCTCCTTGACTGTACACATACCTAGATTCTTATTTACTGTATATACCAACAGCACACGCCTTCGGTTCGTTATCACTTACACACACTCTTTTGGTACAGACACACATACGTGACTTTTCCGGTAAATACGTACATATCTTTATATGAAAAGAACGTATTTATTTCCGGTAAATACGTACATATCTTTATATGAAAAGAACGTATTTTTTTGTTTATGATTATATTTAATGATAAAGAAAATAAGAAATTAAACTACATCTAACCGAATTCAAAAAGTTCAATTATAATTGTTTAAACAGGTTAATTCTGTTAGATAAACTATTTAGTGTATACAGCTTAGTAACGCATTTTCTGATTATAACCTTGACTCAAGGTAAATCAATTCACCAGGAACCCACCAATTTCTTTGTTTACATTGAATATGTACTGTTTTTTCGGGAGGAACGAAAACAAACTCAATGCTGTTCAGCGCGACAATTGTTTATATTTCTCCCAGAAACTTCAGTACTCTTATTTTGTAAACAAATATATGAGGGTTCCGGTTCATATCCCTTGGTGTCATTTGAAAAAAATATTTATAAAAAAATTTTAACTAAAAATTACTTTATTAACTTGACATCATGGAAAAGCTGTGTGACGCATTTACATATCTATATTTCTCCGGGTGCGGTTTTTAACTTTGTTATCTAGGTACAAGGTTCAGTACTGTCTGATCCTCCTCCTCCTCCTCCTCCTGATGAGTATCCTGGGACGATGTATCGTATTCCAGGGTTTGGACGAGGATAAGAACCCTCTCCTCTCTAAAACCAGTTTTCCCGTCCCAACATTAGGTTTGTTTAACTAAAAAAACATTTCGCACCAAATAGATAATCAAGTAGAATAGGTGGCAACAGTAAAATTGACCAATTATACATGACGTCACAAGTGTCAAATATAACAAAGAAAACAAAATTTTCTCACATTATTTGACATGTTTTCCAAAATTAAGCAAAAAAAAGTGTAAAAAACAGAAAATAAAGAACACATAAAATTGCACTTAATTTACTGCAAGATAAGCACTTTTTTCTAAAATTATCACTTTTATTAATAATTTTGTTGGACACAAAAACTGAATACAGCTGTACTGAGAGTGTACAAATTCTACGTTGCCATCTGTTGTATACTAGAATCTATTTGTTTCGCACAAATTATTATTTTTTATCGATAGAAGATTTCCGAGTATGGTTGCGGGTTAATTGAATTAAGTCCTCTGACTCAGCTTAAAGATTGGGTTGCACACATTTTGGGATTAGGAAATCATGGTTTGTGGCAAGAACTCAGTTCTTTTAACTATTTGTAATATGTATGAGTACTTGTATTACGCATAATTAATACGAATGGATTAAGTAGTGGATTAAGTATTGAGGTCAATGAACCCATTTTTGTAAAGTTTTCAAGGAGCAAAATTATTCTCTGTTGTTCACATGGTTCATGTTTATTAAAGAACTGTCTTCGATTTTAGTACCAACAGAGTTAGATAAAATTCAGAATTACCCAGTTTTTTTGGCGCAATGAAATCCTACTTTACCATCATAATCAAGAATAATTTTAATGAATTTTTGACGCATTTGCACTTCTGCGTGTAAGATAAAAATAAATATTTGCCTATAGATTATAGTGGACTTTGCACCAGATAAATTTTATCTTTTTTTTGAGATTTATTTACTTTATTTACTTTATTGAAACTTTTACAAATTTACAAATGGGATATTTATTATTTTTTTTTACAGAAAAATTACTAATACTGTTATTCAAGAAATTGAGTACACAAACTCTGATTTTCTAATCCCATATTTTTGCAACCCAATGTCGTATACATTAGATATTTTTAACTATTTATTCTGTTAGATCAAATAATCTAAGTTTAAAATATGAAACGTTCAACCATTGGGTTGCAAAATATAGAGTTTCAAAAAATTTAAGATTGTGGCAAAAAATCATGATTCTTGTATTATAATATCTCTAGATGATCTTGGTCCTGGAGAAATCCTGATATTGATGATCCGAGGAGCAATCTGTAACTCAGATATACACACGCTACAAGGACGAAGGCAAGAACCTGTTCCAAGCGTCCTAGGACACGAAGGATGCGGTTCCGTCCTGCTGTCAAGACGGGACGGAGTTAACCCTGGAGATAGAGTAACCTTCTCCGTGACGGATATCTGTGGAACCTGCCTGTATTGTGTTCAGGGACCAGAGCAGAAGTGTGTACAAGTGTATAAGTACGGTCATGTACAGTACGTGAAATATCCCCAGGGATGTTACTCTACTCACCTACTCCTCCGAGCAGGAACTCTTGTTGTACAACTTCCTGATATACTTAGCTTTGATTCAGCTGCGTCCGCAAACTGTGCTTTAGCAACTATGGTTGCAGCTAGACGAACAGCACTAAACATCCTGGGAGATCGGAGTACAGAAGGGAGCTGTTTAATCTACGGAGCTGGAATTTTAGGAATATATGGAGCGGTTCTGATGAAAGATTCCGGGTTTGAAGTAAGTATATCTGATCCTTCTCCAGGTAGGATTCAAACAGCAGAGAAGTATGGAGCAAAAGGTGTATCTGGAGAAGAAATTGATTCATCTTACTTCGATCTGATTATAGAAGCATGTGGAGTGGGACGAATAGTTGAAACTGCTCTACCTCGACTTAAACCCGGAGGAGTTCTAGTTCTTGTTGGAACTGTTACACCGGAGACTAGGTTCACTCTCTCCGGAGAGAGTCTAGTCCGTCAGTGTGGAAGTATTGTTGGAGTACATAACTATAAGCAATCTGATCTCCAGGTTGGGGTTAGGTTCCTTGAGAGAACATCACAGGTTTATGACTACTCCTTCCTCTCTAGTCAACCTATCCCTCTCTCCAGGTTCAACTCTGCATTAGAGCTCGCCAAACAGAATACATATCACAGGGTGCTTCTAGACCTCACCAAATAGAAGACATGTAAGTTCTCACAGAGGCTTTTGAAGGGGTTGAGAGATAATAAATAGAATATTCCCCCCACCAAACTAATGTAAATAAACTCTGTTTACTATCTTTAATATATTTCTTTCAATAAAACTTGCGTCTTTTTGATGTTTGTTAATATTACATAAATCTTGGAATATTGTAAACGTGAACGAAATTGGGATTTTCTGAATGGATTTTTCAACTTTTAAACCTGTTATATCAATACAATAAAAAACATTAAAATTATATGAATGGAATTGAGCCTCTGCCACAAACTCTAATTTTCTAATCCTTATATCTTAAGACTCAATGTAGTGAACCTTTAATATTTCAAACTATGAATTCTGTTAGATCAAATAATTTAAGTTTGAACATCAAAATTTTACACCATTAGGTTGTGATAAAGAATCAATTCAAGATGCTTTAAAGTTTATTCGTGTAAAATAGAGTAAAAAAATAGAATGAAATTAGTTTAAAGATTCTAGATGAACTAGTTAGAAATTTACACTTAAGAAGAAGATTTTTAAGATCTGAAACTGTGAAAATAATGGCTAAACTTATACTTTTAAAAATTCGGCAACAAACTAGAAAATTATTAAATTCTATGGAACCATACGTAGAGTCAACAGTTATCTCTGTAGTCTCATCTTTCTGCTTTCGCCGTACGTTTTCTACCATCATTAAAGGGACAGACCGGCTAGTAAGGTAGTTAAACTGAGTATGCAGTGTTGTGGACAAATTCTTTATGATTCATCTTTAAAAAATAAAATCTCATCCTTAGAAAAGAGATTTAAAACTAAGGAAGAAGATACTTTATATGTACTTTTTATAAATGAACAATATTGTTAAGAACTTAAGACCTCAATAAAGTTTTACTGAGGCTTTACTGGTACAACTTTGTGACCTCGCAGCTCCTTTAGTTTTGATTTTGCGCAAAACTATGAGAAAGCAAAGGAGTTGAGTTTTTGCCACAAACTCTGATTTTCTATCTCTATATCTTTGTAACCCAATGTCGTAGACCTTCGATATTTCAAACTATTAATATTTAAAGATAAAATAATCTAAGTTTGAGATATCAAAGTTTTGCACCATCAGGTTGCAAAGATATTGGAATCAGTAGATTTGAGTTTGTGGCAAAAACTCAATTCCTTTTACCGGTTACATATTAGAAATTCAAAACATGTTTGTTATGATTAAAAACATGTAAGATTTCAACTTAACGTGCAATCTACTGTAGTTTAACATGTGTAGAGGTTTTACTTTTTACACCCTTGAGAAGTCAAGTGAAGAAGAGAGAAGGAAGAATGAAGGATTGGATGATTAGTCAGTAAAAAGAGTGGAGGAAGAGGACATATTGTCCAGAACAAAGCATTAGTTTAGAAATAGTTCTTGGAAGCAATATTTCATTTATTTAGAAAGAGATATAGAAAAGCTAAAACTGAGCTGGGAACTTTAGAATGGAGAACCTTTAATCCCAACTACTTAATCCGAATATCCACTGTGGAAACTTTTAATCTTAGTCCTTAATCCACTCTTTTTCTCTCTCTTTGGAAATCCATACATCGTTTTCTCCAATGAGAGTAGGAATATACGTAAATTGTATTGACCAATGACAGCCTTGAAAATAAATTCTATCCCATGAGAGAAATCCGCAATTTCTAACAAATAAAGAAATTGTTGTCGGCCATTTTGTAAATTAATCGGTGAAAAAAATATTTGATAACAGGTTTTTGTGACCATTTTTAACTAATGTATTAATAAATAAATGGGTGAGAAATGGGTGAGAAAGGGCCCTTTCAGTCAAGAAAACGAACCGAGGTGGCATTCTTAGAATCCAATTAAAAAAAAAACATAATCTCGAGATTATGTTAGTCTCGAGATTAGCAAAAACAGGGGATTAAGCATTAATCTTGATATACACCATTCTAAAGTTCCCAGCTCTGGAAACTGTAAAAATGAGACCAAATACTGGGTTAATTTGGAAAACTGAAATCAAAGTGAGTTTAGATATACATCACCCAGGGCGATTTTTATGTGGGTTCTTCATTTTGAATTCGATCCCGTTTTGGGGTCTAAACTCTTAATCAACAATTTTTAAACTTTAACTAAGCAGTCTTTTTATACTTTTCATTTAAAACGCATCTTCAGACGAAAAAAAAATATAAAAGAGAGAAAGCAAAAAACAGGTAAAATTAAGATTGAAAATTGCTGGATTTTAGGTACTTTCCCAAAAACTTTTCCAAAACGGCAAGTTCCTAAAGGTATTTTCCCAAGTTGCCACTTCCCAAATATCCTATTTCCTAAGCGCCAACTTCCCAACTCTGTCCTAGTCGCAGTGTTCAGCTCCCTAGCCCATCCCAACCGCAGGGCTCGGCCCTCATTGCAGCCTGCGGCGCCTCAGAAAGCCTAACTTAACCTTGGGAAAGTTGCCACTTTGGAAATTGTACATTTGGGTAACTTTCTCTTGGGCACTGTGGTTTAAAGGTCTCAAGCTCTCAAGCAAATATCGATAAGAATTTTGCCAATATATCATAATTGAATACGACATTATACTGTTTTTTTTAAATTTTATCACAAACCTGTTTATTTTTATTTCTATAATTATTAATAAATTATGTTTAATTACAAACTGGAGTAAAAAAGATTCTACTTAAGAAAATATATTATAAGGAGAATTTTTATCCCTGAAATGGCTTAAACCAATGGTTTACCTGACTACGCTATCTATCTATCTACCCCTTACTCTACCTATCTATCTTTCTATATATCTATCTATCTATCTTTGCCTACTGCCTATCGCCTGGGTATGCCTTGCAGCTACCTGTACACTGTTTATAAAATACTTCATGCAGTGACAAACCCAAAACAATACTAATATTGAAACTACAATCTTTAAAATGAAGAATTTGAAGAATACTGTTTTCATCTTTGTTCTTTTACTCACAACAGTCCTAGGTTAGAACATTGACACAGACAATATATATATTTTGACCGAACTGGTGAAATTTTTTGAGGAAACTCATGGGTATCCCGGGGGGACAAAAATTGATTTTTTTTTGTTCAATATAATTAAACAAGATATTCATATATATATTCCCTCTGGCCGGCCAAACGGCTGGACTGAATGGGCTGACATTTTTTGTGGACACTCATGGGTAGCCTGGGAGTGCCATAGGCTAAAAAAATCGAATTTTATCAATAGAATTCAAATTCTACAGGTTATCAATGGCAATCATGTTCTAATATTCTAGGTTATCAATGGAATCCAAATTCTGAAGATTATCAATGGCGACCATGTTCTGCACATGAAGCAACTAAAAAGAACTGCCCTAGAGGAGAACCTTGTTTAGCAGATACAAGGTACCATGATTGATGAAACCCCCTGGAAAAAAGTATAAATGGACTTTTTAAAGTGTTAGCGGGCATTTTGATTCTGAGACACCCATAAAAGATCACTCTGCAGAGCTGAAAACTTTAGAATGGTGGATATTGAGATTAATGCTTTATCCTCTCTTTTTCTTAATATCGAGACTGACCTAATCTTGTACTTTATCCTGAAAAGTGTATAAAATTCAACCAATCAGAGTCGCATATATAAAGCCGATAAATTTGAAATTTTGCGCGCCATTTAAGATTATATACAGAAACGGGAAGGACTCCCTAAATTTACAAAACCAGTTTTTGATTTTTTCTACTACATCCAAGAAAGAACGGTTTAAGAAGATTAACATCAAAAGTGTGTCCATTGGATACTCCGATTAAGTTATTGGGATTAAGGATATTTCATTCTAAAGTTTTCAGCTCTGATTTACCAGTTTGGTCCTTATTCCAGCAAGGTCTGATAATCGATTTCAAATTTGACTCTTTAACATAATTTTTTTCTCATTTTCTCTTATAAATTTTTTTGTCGGCGCATGCATGCTGTAAGTTTAAAGATTGTTAAGTTAGTTAGTCCATAGCGAGGTGGGGGGGGGGGGGGGGGGGGGGTAGGCAGATTATTTTCTAATTGTTTTTTTATTTCAGTTATCGTGGTTATGTTCCAAATCATGGTCTGAAGTGTCTTCATACTCGAGACTTCCTGCTGAATGAAGATTCAGCGTACAATTAGATGAAACAACAAACTTTATACGAAAACCCCGGTTCATTAGATCTACCGGGCCCGAGTGTGCACAGTACACAGTACACACAGTCTGCCGACGGGACGGTACACCAAATGAACCATTCAATAATTCAAACATGTGACTCAATATTTTATACTTCTCCATGAAGAAGTAATAATTCAAACATTTGAATTAAACGTTTTTACTTCTCCATGAAGAAGTAATAATTCAAACATTTGAATTATACGTTTTTACTTCTCCATGAAGAAGTAATAATTCAAACATGTGAATTAAACGTTTTTACTTCTCCATGAAGAAGTAATAATTCAAACATGTGAATAAAACTTTTTACTTCTCCATGAAGAAGTAATAATTCAAAAACATGTAACTCAAACTTTTATACTTTTCCATGATGAAGTAATAATTCAAACATGTGAATTTTAAAACTCTGTAAGATGCAGTGAAAAATCATTTTGTTTATCTTAAATAAAATATACTTCAGTGAAATATCTTGTACTTTGATGTATAACCAAAACAATTTATTCATTTTTGCAAATTAGTTTTCTGTGCCAAAATCGGTCAGAATTTTTTTTCCTTCACTTTTTACTTTCGCGCGGTAATATTTGAATTATACAGATTAGACGATTTGAAAGGAAAAAACTTTTAATTAGAATTAAAGAAAATAAGAAAGAAATGAAGAATATAAAGATCAAAGATGAAAAGAAAATTTCAGTGAATTTCTGTTTTTTGGATTTCACTTGCTTTTACATTTACGCCTATAAGGTAAAATTTGAATAAAGAATAGACTTAGATAGCACTGAGCCAAATAAGTTGAAGAAATGAAATAAAAGATGAAAGGGATGAACAAAAGATTGCAGTGAAGTCTGGTGTAGTTCATGCCCAGAATAATTAGTAGATATCCTGTGGGGGGAGAAAGGGTTTCTTCTACCTTATAGAACCCGGATCCTGATAAATAATTCAATCACTAGGATTAAGAACACTATAAAAGAAAGCACTGAAACTGTGTAAACTGTTTTTAATGCAGAGCTTAAGACGTTACTTTTCAAAACTCTTAAATATAGCAATCTAGAATTTGAATCTAGTTTTGTGTCTTAGGCAATAAACATACTTTTTAACTGATTTGAGTAAGAAAGAAACAACATTATAGCTGCAGAGGAAACCTGGAACGTGAAAACGTACAGTCGTCTCTGAAATCTCTTTATTTATGGTAACCCTGCATAATGTTAAAAAATTTTAACAAAATAATTATTTTAAATGATTTTGGTCAAAAAATTTAGTCAAATTTTTAATCAATTAATAATTTTGATAATAAAGGAGTTTGTAATTTTAGTATTTTGAATCTTTGTAATTTGCGTTTTGACCCTTTGTTCTATACATATATAGATAAAACCAAAGATTAATGACAATACAGATGAACACTAGATGTCGTCTTTTCAAGATTTAGGGGTTTTTGAATGCTAGGTTTTAGTTTGAACTACTGCCGTTTGAACCATTGCACGTGGTATTATGTTTAGTAGTTTTGACGACTAATAGTTCAAACGATAACTATTGCTTTTGCACATTTGAACTATTTTTTGGTTCAAATGATCAAAAAAAAAAGTTTAAATGAACCAAAAAATAGTTTAAATGAGCAAAACAATAGCTAATAGGAGCAAAAAAAAGCTAAAATGTGCAAAAAAAGTTCAAATGTGCCAAAAAATATTAAATTAGCCAAAAAATAGTTGACACAACACTCGAGCTTCTCATATTTAACACATAGATAAAGTTGGTCATGTAGCCGCAGCGCCCAGCCCCCTAGCCTGTCCTCCTAGCCGAGGCGCTCGGTCCCCTAGCCTGTCCTAGCCCATGCGCTCGACCCCTTGGCCTGTTCTAGCCACAGCGCTCAGCCCAGAAAGTGTCTTAACCTAACCTTAAATATATATTAATTTTGTTGAAAGTTGTTAAAATTCTTTTGCTCCTAATTGGACTATTGTTTTGCTCATTGGATTTTTTTTGCCCATTTGAAGCATTAAATGCTTCGTTTGAAATATTTATTTTAACTATTTTTTTGGTCATTTTAATTATTTTTATGTCCATGGGGAAATATTTTTTGATTATTTAAACTATTTTGTGATGATTGTTTACCGATATGAAATATAAAATTTTTTAATTACATATTTAATAGTTCAAATGCGTAAATAATGTATTGTTTGAACTACAGGAAATGACGTCATTATCAGTAGTTATCAGATTAGGTCGCATTTTTTTTAATTAAAAAAATGAATGTAAAAAACTTCTAATTCTGTTCAATCATATAATATCTCTCTCCATGGACAGATCCTTCAATAATACATAATTCTCTCTTTTCTCTAGATTTACAAATGAAAAATTACTCCATTTATATAATCACATGGTCTTCCATCAATCCATGCTTCCTTTATTCCTGTCTTCCATCAATCCATACTTCCTTTATTCCTGTCTTCCATCAATCCATACTTCCTTTATTCCTGTCTTCCTTCAATCCATACTTCCTTTATTCCTGTCTTCCATCAATCCATACTTCCTTTATTCCTGTCTTCCATCAATCCATACTTTCTTTATTCCTGTCTTCCATTCATACTTAAATTCCTATATTCCTGTCTTCCATCAATCCATACTTTCTTTATTCCAGTCTTCCATCCATAATTCAATTCCTTTATTCCTGTCTTCCATCAATCCATACTTCCTTTATTCCTGTCTTCCATCAACCCATACTTCCTTTATTTCTGTCTTCCATCAATGCTTTACTTCCTATATTCTTGTCTTCCATCCATACTTCACTTCCTGTATTCCTGGCTTCCATCCATACGTCTCTTTCTATATTCATGTCTTCCATACTACAATTCCTATATTCATGTCTTTAATACTACACTTCCTTAATTCTTGTCTTCCATCCATACTTTCTACACTTCCTTTATTCCTATCTCCCATCCATGCTTCACTTCCTTTATTCCTTCCATTCATACTCCACTTCCTTTATTTCTGTCTTCCATCAATGTTTTACTTCCTATATTCCTGTCTTCCATCGATACTTCACTTCTTATATTCCTTTCTTCCAAATTTCACTTCCTATATTCCTGTCTTCCATCCATATTCCATACTCCTATTTCCCGTTTTTGAGGAAGGACAGGATTAAGGTTGAAAAAAACAAGTTATCTAAAATCATGCAAAAATTAACGAACATATTCATGCAATGAGCTTTATAACCTCAGATTGCCACCACTTCCCAAACCAAATGCTGCCAGAAATGATTCTATGACATCAGATTCTAAGATTCTGACACACAATTTTGAAATATTGATATCCAGGGAAAAAAACCGGAGACATCAGGTCAATGCCCAAAGTCGGAGCTTTTGCTTGAAAATATTGTTATCCTTAAACGCTTGATCTAGATATCCAATTTTAAATTCAAGGATCAATGCATGTTCCGCTTAATGTTTGTTATCCCTTTAGGGCCTGACCACCGCGGGATATAGATTAGGAACTAAAATAATCCACAAGTCTGCTTGAGATCTCAATACCTGGCCCTGGCATTATTAGATAGTCAAGTCAAGTCAATTCAATTCAAGTCATGCCAATTCAAGAAGCTAGGGAGTTCCCGTGGACTCTTTGATCTAACCGGGGTATGCTATCACGATCACTTTTAGATCAAGGCGTTTCAGTCAGACATAGTTAAGATCAAACGTCGGGTTTCACGACCAAGTTTGAGCCATGATTCCGGAATATACTCCTTCTACCAGAGTATTACCAAACAAACTATTTTCAGTATTGTGGGAGATGTTATAAAGTGATTTTTTTGTGTTGTAAATAGTTTGTGGGGGGAATATATACCCCGATCTCCTAAAGGGGCCCAAGCCTGTTTGGAAATTCTGATCGGGAATCCAGGTGGAAAACTCAAGACCAGGGTTCAAGGAACTGCACTACATGGTCGGGGAGAGAAAGATAGAATAGTTAGTCGTGGACGAACAGGCTTGAGAGGAAGTGGAGCTGATCGTGTTATATTTATTAAGTTCGTAAAAAAGTCCATCATCATGGATTTTAGTAAATACTGTTTTCGGTATATTTAACAGTATTTATCAAATGCTGGTAAATTGACTAGATTAAGTTTCCCTTCCGGGTTTTCGGATTACACGTGTTTACTGATTTGATATGCTTTTATATGATATTATATTATATGATATGATATTATATGCTTTTATATGATATTATATGATTAGATATGTTAATAATTGGGTACAATTGTAAACCGATGATGGAACTGGATAAACGAGAGTTACTTGAAATTACATTGTCAATCCCTTTAAGAATTTTGTTTATAAATATAATCCCTTGAAAAACCAAGTTTAGAAGGATATAATGAAGAATGATAGTCTCCTAAGAAATGAAGAACTATTTACATAAATTTGAATTGTAGATGAGCTTCTGCCTTGTTTTAGGGAAATGAAAATAAAGAAAATATGATTTGGAAAATTATGAAACTCTGGGAGATTATTAATTCACTGTTTTTATCTTTCAAAATTTAGAAAAGCATAATTTCTCTAACTTAAGATACAATCACAGAATATTCTTCAGCAATTTTCCTTGTTAGAGGAATAGTTCACCACTTCAGAATACTCAATAACACATACGACTTAGAACTACAATTGAGCCAATATTACTACACTTAAATATGGCTCTGAGGACTAACAGCATCCTTTATTTATGACAAAAACTATTTTCAGACACTGAAGGAATTGAAGGAATCGAAGGAATTGAAGGAATTGAAGGAATTGAAGGAATTGAAGAAACTGAAGGAATTGAAGGAATTGAAGGAATTGAAGGAATTGAAGGAATTGAAGGAATGAAAGGAATGGAAGAAATGGAAGGAACTGAAGGAATTAAAGGAATTGAAGGACTTGAAGGACTTGAAGGAATTGAAAAAAAAGTCGGATCATTCTGTCTGCACAGGAACTTATTTTTGTGATAAGATAAAGGCAAAATCGTGTTCTAATTGAAAATGTTAACGTTTTATTTGCAATTTTAATAGATGCACCCCATAATAAACTAATTGAATCTTCAGACGATTTTCTATTACCGTTTCATTTAAAAAACAATTCACCATAAACTAGGGAGAAGTGGGGGGAGGGTATTAATATTATACAAAAATAAAATGGTATAAAATTTAAAAAAATATATTTGAAAGTACATATTGATATAAAAGCTCTATTTAATAGTTGCATAGAGAGGTATTTGGGACCAGAACTCTTTACTCAGGGTCCTACTGGCATCAGAGGTTCGGCCTATATGGAGGGGAACGTGGAGAAGTATTCCATCGTGCTGAGACGAGTAAACAGGGACGGATACAAAATCATCCCGAATCCGCTGTCGTCTAAAACAAAAATCTTTTAATAATTTTAAAATAACAAATTTAATGGCTAGATAATAGAGTTTAAAAATGCAAAATCTTGCATCCCTTATTTTGAAAGAAAATCTGATTATTTTCTAAATTATTCTAAAATCTTGAAAGTGTAGAAAGTATGAAGTTATTTAAAATATGTTCGCAAAATGCCGAGTAATTCAAATATAATCTAAACATTTCACAACTGTTTCCATATAAACTTTATAACCCACTTTTCATCTTTCAAAGTAACTTTATTTTTTGGAAAAGAAAGACTTCAGACTTCAAATAAAATGTTGAATGTTCTTTTGTAGAAAATATTATGATTATCAACGAACTAGACAATACTGTAAGAGAGTAAAGTTCAAACCGTGATTTGTACTAAACCTGACACTTAGTGTTTTGTTTGGATTTTGTTTGAAATAGATACAGATCATAATTTTCAATGAAAATGACATATATCCGAACCTGTTATCTCCCGGTCTACCAAATATGGTTCCAATGGTTCCTTGTCTTGTCTCCAGGTCTGGGTTCCAAACCAAACATTTCTTCTCCTCGTCCCAACCCGCTCCATGTACAACTAGACTCTCTAATCGGATATTCTCAACCTAGTTTGGAATACATTGGTAGGTGACTATATCAATACAATGAAGACGACTTTTAAAAGTTTTGATTGTTAACACGATTTATTTCGGATACAAGTTTACAAGTAATCAATGAAAAGCTTTTTCAATTGACAGCTTCTCTTGAGTTCTTTGTTTCTGTGTATCCATGCTGTTTAACAGCTTTATATAAATCAAAATAGAAATCGAAAGTAGTCTTCTTTGTATTGATATAGTCGCCTATCACTGTAACATGTAAAAAATATTATTTAGTAATTCACAATTTAAAACCCTTTTCCTTTAGCCGGAGTAAAAATAGAATTTTTACTTATTTGCCTATGAAACCGTGGAATAGACTTAAGTAATATTTAAGCAGTCCAACCCAGGAAACAGAGGCTCGAGTTAAACCGGAGTTTAACTCCACTTTTGCCGTCAAGAAGTGGTGTTTAAGTCAAGAAGTGGTGTTTAAGTCAAGAAGTGGTGTTTAAGTCAAGAAGTGGTGTTTAAGTCGAGTCTGCTTTACTCCTGCCATAACTGGTGTTAACACCGCGCATCTTTTGAACCAATTTTGAAAGAGGGAGGGAACGAACCCCCGGATGCCAAGAGCCTCCGTTATGCAGACACGAGCCTCCGCCATGCTGTAAGAGCCTCTGCTATAGACTAAACGAGCCTCCGCTATACAGAATAGTTTTTCCTTAAAACTCTTTGTTTTCACATATAGCAAAGATTTTTTTTTCAAAATTGTGACATAAAAAGTTTATCAAAGTTCAGAAGTATTAATCAATAATTATAAATAGTGACTACTGCTGACTGGTAAAGTGATTTTATAAAACTTGAAAAATTTTTACGCAAAAAGGAAAACATTTAGAGAAAAAATTCTGAAAGTAATTTTATTTGATATTTTATAATCTTTGATTCATCCGCTACCTTTTTTGAAATTCTTATCCGATTAAGGTAATCAAAAATTTGACATTGACAAGAAATTTGAATCTTAAAAATGTCCCAAAAAATGAATTGTTTAAATCAAAGATTAAAACAAAATAAACTAAGCTCAATTCAGAAATATATTTCCAAATAGCCTTCTTACCGTGTAAGAAATGTTTTATTGTAAAGCATATCACAGTGCGCCTGAACAAATCAATACTTTTGAAATGCTTAAAGGCGTAAAGGAGGGTTCTATTTCCAAATCCCTGGGATTAGAGAATCTGCCTCCTTGCTGAACCCCTAGCTAGTGCTTTTACCGTCAAAAGTATCCTCTTTAGGAATTTAAGATAAAGGAGTTGAGTCTTTGCCACAAACTTGAATATTCCATTCCCTTTATCTTTGCAACCTGGAGGTGAAAACACTTGATATTTCAAGCTTAGATTACTTAATCTAACAGAGTTTGTGGAGAAACTCAATTCCTTTTGTAGTAACTTAATTTAAACTTTAATTATGATTATCTTTGGACATGAACAAGATACATGAAAGTGTTAATACACTTTTAGGCGCAAAATTTAACTTTTTTAAAATTCTTTACTGGCATCACAATATTCTTACTGGCGTTAAACATGGCTGAAATAGGGATAAACTAAAGCATTTGGAAAATATAAAAAGTAGATCTATAAAACATTAGTTTTCTCAAAAAGATCTTGATGTAAAAAGCATAACATATAAAACCACTTTATGAGTCAATTTAAGTTACAAATCATGACAATCAATAAAAAACATTAGTTTTAAGTAAAATTCTTGTGCAACTTTGTCGAAAAAATTTAAAAAATCGATATTACAAGTAAAAACCAAGAGTTATATGGAAACTGTGATGTATTGCGGAGGCTCGTTTATTGCATAGAGGAGGCTCTAACTGCATGGTGGAGGCTTGGTCTGCCTGGCAAATCTGGGAGGCTCGTGTCTGCATGGCGGAGGTTCATGGCGTCCAGGGGTTTCCTCCCTCTTTGAAGCCAACTTACCAAGAGGGCAAAATCTAGTGGCAAATATTTGACTTAAACACAACTTTTTGAATCCCCGTTTGTAAGTTGCTAAAAAGTCGCTGTCAACTCTCAGAGTTATGGAACATTGCACTATTGCAGAGTTTTACTCCACTTTGACAACTAGTTGTTCCATCCTATTCTCTTTTTAATTTAATTAAAATTGTTTTTAAGTTAGTGTGAACGGACGGTTTTACGGAACTCACTGTATCTAATTTGATCATACCTTCTCCTGTAAGAAGGATTGAAATATCTCCGGAGCTGCCTCTGAATTCTCAGGATCCGTCCTACTCCTCTCACTGGCGAGCTTTACCAACTGGAGGTTGAAAAAAAGGTTTTAAATCTATGTAATAAAATTTGTTGTCATAAAAAAATAGATGAAATAATCTGTCTGTCTTTTTGTATTTCCGAACGTAACCCCTTTTGATTGGGGAACTCGGTTCAACCTTGGGAATGTTTTAGCTTATGTTTAAAATTTCTAAGTAGAGTCATTTGACTTTCATAGCGAAAGTTTTTTTTTCCAGGCAAAGCTGGATTTCCTAGCTAAAAAGAAGTTATCTCTAAACCCCATAACCGATTTGCCTCAAATTTTGATTGGGCTACAAACCCTTTGATTGAGATAACATGATAATTTGATTTTCTCATATAATTGCCTTAAGGTAATGGATATAATTGATTCACCTTATATCCAAAAGTTTGAAGAATATCTTCTGATTCTACCCAGAAATACCAATCGCAGGCTCCTAAATATTTTTTTTAATTTAAAAAAAATAAATATTTGTAAAAAAAAATTCATAATCTACTTAAGCCTTATTTAGAGACTTTTGTTTAAAAAATTTCAAAATAGAGCAAACCTAATTCAACTCTTGATCCTGTAAAAAAATTAAATTAAACCATTTTTGTTCTAAAGAATTATTTCTTTTGTAAATCAATTTTAAAATTCTGTGAAATATTTAACCCTCACAAAATAAGCATTTTTAGTTTGAATGCATGTTTATTCTATAACTTTTGAATAATGCAGGAGAAGTTTTTCTAAAAATTGTATTTAGAATAATGCAGTGAGCAAAATTACAAATATGATGCATTTTGCGAACTAGTTTTTCTTAGAATAACTCTAACCCATTATTTAAAGAATGAATAAAGCCATTTTAGAAAATATTTGATTTAATTTAAAAATAACTTACCGAAAGGAAGTTTATACGGAGGGTCAAAGTCAAGTATGTAGGAAATAAGAAGACGACTTGGGTTGAGTAGCCAAGATAGATTGACGGCATTGCGCTCGCCCTTCTCCAAACCAAATATGAGGGAGTTCAGCTGATTCAATACATTCTCTGAAATAGATCATCATTGGAACATTTCCAGGTATTTCATTGAATTATCTAATTTAATCTTACCAAGGTGTTCCAGATATTTTTGGTCCGCTCTCGTTAAATATGCCATCATCACCAATTCAGTGAGTTCAGTGATCTAAAAATATGTTTTGATAAAAATGAGCATGAATAACCAGAAAACTGTGTGATAGGAAGACGACATAAAGTAACACTGAAGTGCATTTGATGTTGTTAAAAAGCAAATAGCTTAAATAGTAAGTTATTAAATCACTTATTAAGTGAAATGCGTCTGTTTACATCGCACAATTGCTGTGTCTCATGTTCATAAGACTATTTAAAGTCACAACTTGAGTCTAAAAGTCAACTTGTCAATTTGAACTGTACATATACTGGATAACTGAAAAAAGAAGTATCAGCTCAATTCAAAATTAGTTAAATTTTAGTTAGTAACTTGTTCTTCACAAAGTTAGAATATTTAATCTTATCTCAAAGGCTCTATAGATACCCTAGAATAATCTTAGCTTTTGTGAAAAATTTTCTGTGACTTTTTTATACAGATTTATTATTTTTGTTATTTATTTCCACACAAATTTTTCAGAAATAGAAAAGAAAATGAATCAACTTTTTCCAATCAAGAAAATATAGAAAATACAGATTTAATCTATTGGTTGTGAATTAGAGCAAAGAAAACATTGTATTTTATTTTATTTAAAGATTTATTACAGTTTGCATGGGACGGTGGGGGGGGGGGGGGGGGATGGGAAAAAAAAAAAAAAAAAAAATTTTTTTTTTTTTTTTTTAAAAATTTTTTACATTTTGAGGGGGGGGGGGGGGGGGGGGGGGTGGATAGGGAAATAAAAGAATAAAAAACATTTATTGCTAATAGCACAAGTGTTATAATTGAAGAAAAAAATAAGTAAAAAAATAGTTTTCTTATCTATTAAAAAAAATTTAAACAATATTATTAAATAATTATATGATAACAGATGCAAATATTTTGACATTTCTATATTTTTTGTTCTTCTTTTTGTTCTTGTTCGTACATCTTTCATACTTTGCTTGTCTGGGTGTCTGTCCATCTGTTTGTTTGTCTATCCATTAGTATCCATTAAACGTCAAACGGGCCCAAATGAGGAAATGGTCAGAATTTGTAAATTTGTGATAATTGTAAACCCGCAAAAAGTTTATTTTGTTTTATTAAAGAGAAAATACTGAAAGATGCTGAGCAACTAT
>NW_019396862.1:137640-195154 GCF_000591075.1 Eurytemora carolleeae | reverse complement strand
TTTTGATTTTTAACTTAAGCTTTTTTCAAATATCAAGCTAGTTTAGAAGCCAATAAACAGAAGCTGTTAATTGACAGCTTCTCTTTGGTTCCATGCTATTTAGAAGCTTGCTAGAAATTATTGATTTTTATTGATTTATACGACGACGACTGTGGCTTGTAGAACGTTGCACTGCACAGTGAACACCTAGCTTTGATCTAATACATACGCTCTTAGTTCTAGTATTAAAGTTTAGGATACGCTCTTAGTTCTAGTATTAAAGTTTAGGATACGCTCTTAGTTCTAGTATTAAAGTTTAGGATAACCATTTTCATAAGTTTTCCTACATTTTATCAAGGTTTTATAAGATCAGATTATAGAGATTTTTCGATCAGATTAAAATCGATGAGAAATTAGGTCCTCCAAGTTGTCTCCCATTCTCCTGGTCCCCCCAAGTTGTCTCCTATTCTACTGATCCCCCAAGTTCTCTCCTATTCTCCTGACCTCCCAAATTGTCTCCTATTCTCCTGACCCCCCAAGTTGTCTCCTATTCTTCTGATCCCCCAAGTTGCCTCCTACTCTCCTGGTCCCCCAAGTTGTCTCCTATTCTCCTGGTCCGCCAAGTTGTCTCCTATTCTCCTGGTCCCCCAAGTTGTCTCCTATTCTCCTAGTCTCCTGCATCTTTTGAAAATATTTTTAAAAAGCTTGGAAACTTTGAAAGATCTCTTAACTATCAACTTGACATTCTCAAAATTACAGTATTTACCATCAAGCTCTCTTCTTAAGATGTGGAATAACCTGCCTCTTGACTTAAAAAGAAGCAGCTCTCTCTAAGTATATTTAAAAATAGACTACTAAATTCTCTTTTTGAAAATTACATTACAATGTGTTATAAACCGAATTGCTATTCATGTAAAACTAATTAGATATGTTTAAATATGTTTTGACATTTGATGTGTACATGTCAGAAAATTACTTTAAACTCTAGTTATTATAATTAATGTATAATTTATTTTGCATAAGATAAATTCGCACCCTGTTCTCTAATAGTTCTCCTTAAATCTATTTAATTGAAATGTCAAGTCTAGTAATGTGATTTTGTCCGATATATTTCTCTTACCGTTGTTATACTTATAAACTAAATATATACTTGTTGAAATAAAACGTCACATTTTAGCACAGAACTTTATTCAGTAAATTTTAACATCGATGTAGAAAAGTTAAAACCTGCAAAAATACAATAAATTACATAGAAAGGATAAAAGAAAATTAATTGAATATGAAAAAGTTTGTTTAAATTGCATTGATACAACAAATGACAATGAAGGAATTTTCTTATTATTTTATTCTGGTTAAGTGGCATTATTTTTAAAGCAATTCAAAATAGGAAAGAATTTTAAATCAAAAATAATTAACTTATTTACATTAGCCGAAAAAAGCCATAAAAGTAGAGGTTTCTGGACATGTAGTCCAGTGTGAATGATGGCTTACATAATTCTGAAATATTGTAGGTTATAATCAAAAACAAATAATTTTAAAACATATTTAACTAACTAAGCAGACGCAGTTCACTGTTCTGTTTGATAATGAGTGAATGAATGTTCACATGTGGATAGTTCCCACATGTTTAAAATGCCCATACAGTGGATGTTAAGTATACACAGGAAGGCCCAGGTAGTTAAGATTGGAGTAGGACGACCTTTGCTTTAATATTTTAACAATACTGGAGAAAGATTCCTTGTGTTATTGGAGACCGACCCTACGTCCTCCATAATGTTTTGTTATCATTATTAAAATTAGGTGGAAAAAATAATCAAAACAGCCAAGAGCTATTTTCCACCTAATTGCTTTATACTTGTACTGTTAATATAATCATCAATTTGTAAATGTAAACTCGTTCTGAACACAGATACATGTATTTTAGCAATAAACTTTATGTTATCTTTATCTTATCTAACAAAAAGTTAAGTGAGTTAGTGAGGTAAAATCTTAAAGTTGACCCTCTCTCTCAGAAATTGATACTTTTCATAAAAGTCTGCATCTACATTCAAGAATTTCTTTATTCCTCTAAATTGCGATTTTCAGGACTTATCAGAAAATTTAAAGGGAGTGTTCGCGAAAAATGAAAGGGGGTATAGGCTTAATGCGATAAAAAGCGCTTTTGATCGCTACTAATCTTATTAGTTATATCTGTTGTGTCAATAAGGAGAAACTTGTTGAAGACGTCTCATACCGAATAACTTTAAACAAATTAAAAAATCATTAAAAAAATTGCAGAAGTTCAATATAAAAAGTTTTCACGCATAAAACACCATGTTTTTTAAAGTATTATTGCGTATTTCAGCGTTAAATCTTAGAGATAATATAATATGATATGGGAGTGGGACACTCTGTACTTTTTAAACAAATATCTCTCCGAGATAATATAATATGATATGGGAGTGGGACACTCTGTACTTATTAAACAAGTATCTCTTAGAGATAATATAATATGATATGGGAGTGGGACACTTTTTAACAAAAAATCAATGACACGAAAAAAATATCAAAATTTACATAAACAGTGATAACAAGCAAATTGTGTAATAGTAAGACGACATTAAAGCAAATATATTTGATACTTAATAAGGAAACAGTTTTATTGGTAAAAACATATTATATCACTGACTAAGTAAAATAAGTCAGTTTACACTGTTTACTGTTTACTGCTGTGTCTCATGTTCTTTGGACTGCTTAAAGTTAAAACTTAAGCTGAAATGTCGTCTTCCTATTCCTATTGTTCTTACTGTATCATTAGTACAAGCTTACAGAAGAGTTCACTCTAAAAAATGCAATTTTGATCTTAAGCATCAGGCATCAAATAATATAAAAATATACCCATGAGAGGAGAGTGCCTCCTGTCTAGGTTTTACTTCCTTCATCATAATTTCCAAGAGCTCCTCTGCTCTCTCAGATTCTTGTTTGTTCATCATTTTCTTGCTGGGAGCTAAAATATAAACATTTTGTAATTTCCATGAGAATATTGTCACTAAATCTTGATATTTAGGGTTGTAAAAAAAGATAGGTTGGCGGTTAAAGACTTTATGTCATGCAAAACTTCTTCCTATTCCAAAGTTTTATGAGTTCTAGACTTCTACTGTATAAGAGCTGCAATTATAATTGTCAGAACTTTAATATACTGGACACACTACTACTCTCACCTAAACTGTCACTCACTCAATTCAACAATTTCAATTGAATTTATACTTTTCCGTAGTTTGTTATCTTTTATAATTATATATTGCGGAGTCATTCTTCAACTGTAAGTAAAACATGATAATAAAATGTTAATATTAATATACTTAAAGGGACTGTATAGATGTAATTTTAAGTGAACCTCCACTTTAAGAGGGGTATGTCCGATTTACAATGGTTCCCATAATACCCTTGTCTGAGATTCACTCCAACATTTTCTGTTGGGAAATTATTGTGGTTTCCTTTCAAGTGAGTTGTTAGAACAGAAAACTTTACTTTTTTATCATTATAACTTTAGAACCTGAGGTCACAGGACTCTGATATTTCAAACTATGAAATATGCCAAATAAAATGAACTAAAATTCAAATATAAAAATTTACACTAGTGAATAATAAATCATGCTGCAGTTTGCCTTTTAAATCAGAGATCCTTAAAAAGAAGCTTTTGACGGGAATATAGAGTCAAATTGAAAGGTGTTATGGTATACAGAGATAATTTAAGCTAATTTACTTATTTCAGAAAAGAAATGTACAACAAAATATCTTTTCATACAGAAATGTACAGAATTTTATTCGAAATTTTTAGGTATTAAAGAATCAGTTTTATTACTAGTTAAATTATCTGTATTTTAAACTTTAAATTACAAATTCTGAATTTCCCCGGTCTATAAATAATGCTAATATATCAGATGAAAGTAAAATTGATTCAAAAAGTCAACATCAATCAGCAAAAAAAACCTTTGTTTAGAATAATAAAACTTTTTGAATTTAGAAAACAAATACATAAAGATCCATTCAAATTAATTTTCAATAATATAAATCTGAAGTTTACTATTATATTACCTAGTATTTATTACTTGCTAGTGTAAAAGTTTAAATTCAACTGAGGATTGAAATTAGAAACACTAAGAAGAAAACAATATAAAACCAATAAAAAAACCATTGTTGCAAAAAATTGTTTTTAAATCAAGATTAGCATATGCAATTATGCAACTAACTATGCAGTTTGATGCAGAAAAGTTAAAAAAACTAATTATTTTTATTGCAATTGGTAAATAGATAATTTATGTAAGATTGATTTTGGGGGAAGGTATAGAATACATAATTCGAGATATTTTTTATTATTTCATAAATTCTCATAGCTTTCATACTTCTAAGTCTACGCACATTTTAAGAGTTCGCCGGTTTTTCGAATTTTACAAAAAATGTTATTTTTTTGAAAATTTTAAAACAGTCAAAACTACTCATACATCAGATAGTGATAAAATTGGTATACTGGGGACGGGCAGGGAATCCAATTCCAAGATAAAAAATGGGATGCAGGTTTCTTGTGTTAAGCATACCGGATGCATGATGGCTAAAAAATGACAATTGACAGATGGCGGCTTGGGTTAAGGGTTTCCACCGGAATTCCGGGTTACGGTTTACGTACGGAAATGATCCGGGAATTTTTTCCATTTCCATCATGGAAAAGGTTCCGGAAATTTCCCGAATGTTGTTCCGGTATATTGTTTTGGAAAATTCCGGTTTACGGAACAATCTTTACGGAATTTTCCGGGAAAAGGCTCCGGAAAACATTAAAGACATCTTAAAATAATGTAAAAAATGGCCCAAAGGAAGGTTTAAAACTGGTTAAGAAATATGTGCAGGAAAAAATGTCGAAAATTTATTATTTTTTAATTCACCAATTTAAAGCCTAGATTTTATAAACTCTTATTTATATGGTTCATTTCATCCCATCCTGATCAAATACGGAGGGGAGAGAGGGGGGGCTGAACCTCTTGAAAAATAAAAATAATTTGTCAAAAAATATTTTGGGGAAAGCGAAAACTGTAACTGTAAATTAGTCTAAAACTATTTGTGAATATACAATTATAGAATAGAATGCGTATTTAATATATGTCAATTAATAAGTTTTAACTAAATGTTTTAACATTGCTTTTTATGTCTAACATTCTGTCAAAATTTCTGGTTTACGAAAACTGGAAATTTTACGGTTTCCATTCCGTAAACCGGAAAAATTTCCGGTTTACGTAACGTAAACAGTAAACATTCCGGTTTCCTTTTGATCCGGAATTATCACGAAATTCCGGTTTACGCAACAAATTTCCGGATCATTCCATTTCCTAAATGGAAATTTTTTTCCGGAAAAATGGAAACCCTGCTCCCAGGGGGCCGGAGTCTGCGTAAAATAATCAGAAATATGTTTGAGAGTCCTTCTTATTCTAAAGGGGTACTTTAAAGACCAAAAAGGGCTCTGGCCTCTGCTATTCATTTTTCAATGTATTAGTTAAGATAATTGTGCAAAACATTTTAAATAACAATCCATTCAGCCTGTGGCAACATGTTTGTATCATGGAGGAGGGGGGGACATAGGAGCACGTGCCCACCTTTTCTTGAGAAGGTCATTTTTCTTTAAATTAAAAAATTGTCTGTAGTTACAATTTGAATTTGAATGTGAAAATGTTGGATTTAAAATCATTTCTTGCATTTTGAGAACAGAGAAACTAATCTTTTCTCTTCTTTTAATGAAATCATGAAATCATAAGAAAACAAAATTGAGATGATGAAGTAGATTTAACACGTAAACAGGATTTTTTCGTTTTGTAATGAAAATAAGATTTTTGTATTTTTTTTGTACGGTTTTAACTTTAACTATCCTTGGTTCATACTGCATACAACATCATAATTTTAATTAAATCCTTAACTTTTTTCTCCATTTTTCAGAAAAATGTGTAAATTATTAATTGATTTTGAAAAATCTATATAATCTTTGTGTTAGGGGGGGGGGCGCTTTAATCTTCTGAAAGGTTACACAAGATTTACATCGTTTGGAAATAAATCTATTTCAAAACAATCCGTTCAGATATATGTTGTACGGAAACAGACAAAATCCGAACAATCTGTATTTTCGGGGTTTTATGTGCAAGTTGCAACCCTTCCCCCCTCTCTTAGCAAAATCTACGCTGTGTGCCTTTTGCATTGAACTCTCTTTTCCTTTTTTATTTTATTTCGTATTGTTTACGCGTAACAAGCCGTATAATGTGCATTGTGCATTGTAGCATCAATTCAATTATATAATGCAAGTTGGGATTGATGAAAATCTTGTTAAAGATATTATATATATAATATATGTGTGAGGTTGTTCAGCGCTTGAAGAACCTCTTGCCGTATATTTAAGTAACCCTACTATGCAAAGATGACAATGCCCGATTCACAACGGTTCCCTTAAACCTTTATCAGATAAATAGTGTGCAAGATATTGTAGGTTTTCAAGGTTTTGTTAATTTCTGATAATTTCCAGATGTGTTCCTGTTGTAGAAAAGCGCAAGTCACTTTTCTGAAGAAACCACGGTTAAAAATAATCAGTTTTTAGTTAGAAACATCTAAGGTTTACGAAATTGGGTTGCAATGATGTAGGGATCAGAAAATCAGAGATTGTGGCAATGTTCTATTACGTCATTACATCATAGATTTTTAGAATCTCTATTTTCTAGAATATTATGAGAAGAAAAAAGTTTAGTAAGAATAATCCTTGCATGCCCAAATCTTAATGAATAATTGCTTTTAATCCTCGAAATGCATTAAATTATAAGTGGAATACAAAATGAAGAAATCTAAACTATAAAAATTTAGATAATAAAATCAAAATAAAATGCCTGGGAATTTTTAAAGATTTGTTCTCCAGCAAGACATCCCCCCCCCCCACCCAAGTTGTTTAATCATGTTCAGTTATAACTCAATTTTCTACCATATATTATCATTTTAGAATTTAAGGATTTTTTACTCAGATATCATTTTTACTGGTCTAAGCCAATCTTTAATAGCAAAAATATATCGGACAATTTAACAAAACTAAGATAAACATCTAAAAAAATGATTTTAAGACATCTTTTACGGAGAAAAATGTCATTAGAATATTTAAATAACCAAAAGTAGAAACCTGAAATGAGCTAATCAGAAATATTTTATATTTTTTAGCATTCCATTATTTAATAGAGACATTTACATAAGTGAATGCGGATGCCTATATATAGTCCTTAAGAATAAACAAACTATGTATATAACACTTCTTGGGGAGGAAAAGGGGGGGTTTCATTCCTTCATCATAATTTCCAAGAGCTCCTCTGCTCTCTCAGATTCTTGTTTGTTCATCATTTTCTTGCTGGGAGCTAAAATATAAACATTTTGTAAGTCCGTTAAAGTTTTGTCAAATAATCTATTGCAATCGCTGCAAAAAAACGCTATTGCTCCTAAAGCTCTATCTATAACATTCAACGGGAAATTTTCAGTTAGATATATCGCACACTCTATGAGGTATAATGAAAGCTGCTTCCTTATAATGAATGTTGTTACCTTTAACGAACTTGTTATGTGCTATTTATCAACATTAGATATAGCGCACAGAGTGTGCGATATATCTACTGATATTTTCCCGTGTCATGCTTAAGAGCGTTTTTTTTTGCAGTGCTGTAGCAAGAAAAAGGCGTTTATACGATTTGACATTTTCATATTTAGTGTGTAACAAGTATAGGTGGTTAAAGACTCTACATCATGCAAACTTCAAAGTTTATTCCACAGTTTTATGGGTTCCATATAATCCAGTTTTGACCAACAAGGAACCCGAATGCAAGAAAATGGACTTTAGAAATTCCATAAAATCGTCTCTGAAGTCTCATCCTTTATGGTAACCCTGTATAATAGCTTTGTCTGACTAAGAATGCATAAGATATCCAACATTTTCTGTTTTAAAATTGATTAAATTCTTATTTGGTTTCCCGATCATCAAATTGGTTTTTTTGTTTCTGCTTCAAACTAAAAACTTGTCTAAAACTCTAATTTTATAATCGTTACCACTTTGGAACCTGATGTCGTAGATCTTTGATATTTCAAAAGATGAACTATTCAAAGTAAAATAGCTAAAATTTTGCCATCAGATTGCAAAGATGTAATGGTTAGAAAATTTTAGCAGATTTTATAAATTTTTACCGAACATTGGATTGGTAAAAGTTACAAAGACCAAACACGAATATTTACATTTTACGAAATTCTCATCAATTGTTCTTGAGAAAATTTAAGCCACAGGGAATAAAAATAATACAGAAAAGTAAATTAAACGTGAGACTGAAATCTTAACTATGTTTTCAATCAATCACACCTCTTTTTCATGAGTTATTGACCAGAACAAAAATGTTTTAAATTTGTAATAAGTTTTCATATAAATTTTCTCATACCTGTGCGTAAAAACTAAATTAGAAGAGCTACGAGGTCACAAAGTAAGACCAGCAATGTCTCTAAAATTTTACCTTGTTTTACTTTCTTCCTAATACACTGAGCAATACTGTCCCAGAAGCGTTCTCTGGCGTTGATAGCATCAACAGCAGCAGTTGTAGCTTCCTTCCACTTACTCTCATCAGAACCACACAGAGCCTAAATATTATTAGATACTAAATTCTCTTCGTATTTTTCCCAAACCAAGAATAAAACGACAGCTCAGTCCTGAAACATAGTTAAACCTGTGCACTGTGCAGTTTAGTCCTGCGTAATAAATGTGCCGAAGACCAAAAAAGTGAAGATGGCACGGTGATAAGATATCACTCATTAGGAATTTATGTAAAAAACATTGCATTGTAAAAAATGCATTTTAGATTTGTCATCGCAGAACTTAAATATCAAGGGGTTCCCACACACAGTAAACTATAATATGCCTATTCTTGTATTAAAAAGGAATTGAGTCTTTGCCACAAAATCTTTTATTTGATATTTAATCCCTGTATCTTTACAGCCGATGTCGCAGACCTTTTCTATTTTAAATTATAAATTCTTGAGATCAACATAATCTAAGTTTGAAATATCAAAGGTTTGCAGCATCAGGTTGCTAAGATATAGCGTTTGAAATAAATACTCGAAACAAAAATTAAAAATAAAACTTTGCAAGTAAAAAAAACCAAATTTAAAGTCGAACTCGTCTTTTTAATTCAGGCATGATTTTCATACAGTGATCGGCGTTCATATCAGTGGTATGAAGACGACATTTCTATCTAAGTTTTGATTTTTAACTTAAGCTTTTTTCAAATATCAAGCTAGTTTAGAAGCCAATAAACAGAAGTTATAATTTTAAATATTTCAATTAACATGAAACACAGCAATTGTGCACTGTGAAGTGTACACAGAGAAATTTCAAATTCACTCTCGTAATTTGAATGTCAGGCTAAGTTGCTAAAACTATTTGCTTTAAAGCTAAAAGAAAATTAACATAAGATTGCTTTCTATTCCACAGCATTATTTTAAATATATTTTTTATATACAGGGTGTCCCAAAAAACATGGGAATTCAGTGACGAATTCGATATCGTCTTTTCAAATAATTCTTTGATTTAGTATAGTGATTCCTACTGAGAAAGCTGTAATCTGTAAGAGTTTCGTCTGCTATGTTTACATTTTGTTTGTTTATATTTTGACTGCATACGGTTGTACTTAGTAAAACAAGAAAATTACAGTATGCAAACAGAGTAAACTTGTCCGTATTCACTGTTCATCTTGCGGAGACATTATAGACACATCTTTACAGTCTTTTACCCTTTTCATTAAATAAACTCTAGCAGACATAATAATATTATGGCTTTTGAAATTAGGTATTACAATGCTAATTCATAACAAAGACGATATCGAATTCGTCACTGAATTCCCATGTTTTTTGGGACACCCTGTATCTAATGATTGTCAATTATCAAGCTGAGGAAGAATACACAGTAAAAAGTAAGTATGCCCGCTACAGGGTGTCTTGGAAACATAGCACCATAAAAAACTTTGGAAAGACAAACTCCGTAATTATTTTCTAAAAAGCAGTTACATTTCTTCTTCTTTTCTAGGTTAGGTTAGACCGTCTGAGTCTGCAAGGTGGCCGAGTGCTGCGGTATGGAAAATCTTAGAGTTGGCTTTTCAGGACTTTGTACTTTCAAGACTACGCAGTTTCAGGAGTTTGTACTTCAAGGAGTTTGTATTTTCAGGAGTTTGTACTTTCAGGAGTTTGTACTTTCAGAAGTTTGTACTTTCAGAAGTTTGTACTTCCTGGAATTTGTTCTTTTAGAAGTTTGCCTTTTTCAGGAGTTTGTACTTTCGGGAGTTTGTACTTTCAAGACTATGTAGTTTGAGGAGTTTGAACTTCGAGGAGTTTTTACTTGTAGGACTTTGTACTTTCATGAGTTTGTACTTCCAAGATTTTGTACTTTCAGTAGTTTGTACTTACGTGTGTTACTACTTTCAGGATCGTTTGTACTTTCAGGAGTTTGTACTTTCAAGACTATGTAGTTTAAGAAGTTTGAACTTCAAGGAGTTTGTACTTACAGAAGTGTGTACTTTCAGGAGTGTGTACTTACAGGAGTTGTCTTGTAAGTTTTCGCAGTTTATTTTTCCGGAGTTCGTCACGTTGATGATATGGAGCCAAAACATGACAATTAAAAAAACACCTTTGAGATCGTCTTTGATCTCAGATAGATAGATAATGGAAAAATGTGAAGCAAAAAACATCAACGATATGGTGACCCACTAAATAAATATACATATAGGTCTGAAACTTTCTTCCGATTGTCATGTAGGACACCCTGTTACATAAAAAGAACAAAAGAAAAGAAAAAGTGTAGTTAAATTCTTATTTATGGTTTTGGTCTAGGTTTTTTGCTGAGGGCTCCAAAACCTCAAACAAACCACTGAACTAGATTAAAAAATCTAATTATTTCTGTTGTGCATAATGAAGTCGTAAACCAAGATGAAAAATGAGAGTTGATTATGATTGTCTATGCCTAACCTAATTTAATAAATAAATACGCCCTTTTTTTACCACACTAGTCCACAATTATACCACACCAGTCCACAATTACACCACAGCAGTCCACAATTACACCACAGCAGTCCACAATTAATCAACAGAAAGCTGTGAAAATTATCCAGATCGGGCTCCTATGAAGTGTCGCCAGTTGGTCAGGGGTGTACGAGAGCATTTGTGTAGGGGGGCACTTTTTACGCCCTCCCCCCTTGGCAACATTGTGGCCCCCCTTAAAAACCCCATTTTTGAAAAAAATATTGATAACTTTTTTAAGTATGTAAACTTAAATTTATGTAATTTTCTTCAGGGGGGGGCACAACTTTGCCAAGGGGGGCACAACTTTGCCAAGGGGGTAAAGCGCAAAATCAGCCAATCCCTCTTCAAGGGATAAATAATATAGATGGAAACGTTTTTAAAAATAATATCTATATTTTCATAGGATTGATACATATTGTATAGTAAATTATGATATCAAATATATATTTACACTGCAAAGGCAGTAATGATTAAAGCTTTTTTTTAATGAAACTTTTTAAGTTAAGGACAAAAGTGAGATTTTAAAGTGCTTTTTTCTATATGATGTAATTATACTTAAATGGAATACGTGCAATTTCAAGTGACCCTCCATTTACAGAGTGGCATGTCCGATGTACCTTTGAAACCTTCATTTCTCCATCGTTTCTGAAGCAAGAAATGCGCAAGTCACTTTTGTAGAGAAATCGAAAATCAAAATATTTGGTTTTCAAAATGTGAAACATGGATTTTTAATGCAATCTTGATCAGACAAAGCTTTGAAGGGTATTGTTTTGAATCAGAATAAATTTTAATTCTTTTATTAATGTTTTAGTTCGGGTGAGAGCAATGCAATGCAATGTAGAATGTAGATTGCCTGAGGAAGATGTAATATTAAAAGAACCCCCCCCATGAGTCCCCCCCCTCAGAGGGGGCACGCGTACGAGGGTGGGGCTTGTCCCCTTTAATCTGGCTAGGGGGGCAAGGCCCCCCTAGTTGCGCGCTTGGGGATACAGAAATAAACCAAGGGGGTCAAATATTATTTGGCCCCCCACCCCTACGAGTTTTTAGAGGGGGGGGGGGTAAAATTTGAACTGTATTAAAAAATTTGGTTTCTTGGATACTGTGAAGGTAGATAAAGTCCAATTACCTTGCAAGTACAATTACTTTATCTCTCCTTCAAACAAAACTAGCAGAAATAAACAGCAAACTATTTTTTAATGTTCTTCACTCTTCAGTTTAAGATTTTAAAAGTGTGATAGCTCTGAGTTCTGAGGGGGGGGGCTTTTGCCTTTTTATCTCAGATATTATCCCCTACCCCTTTAATATTATGCAATTAGATGACCTTTTCGTGGCCTTGTTAATAAGATTTTATTACAATTGTGGCATTTCCATGTGTTTCCATTTAGATACTTTTTATGCGCCAAGACATTTTTGTGACAGGGTTTAACTTGTGGCATTTGTTCAGATATAACATAATATAACATAATTTGGTGGCAGATTTTAAGCTCCTTCATAATTTGTGTGTCAGATTTTATGCATTTAGATTATGTTTGTGGCAGATTTTCTATGCTTCAATTGTATTTTTGGCAGGTCTTGTGTGTCAGGGTTATTTTGTAGCCTTCGCCCAAACTTCAAGAGTTTTCCAAGAAATGTTGAACTGTATTTACTAAATTTCATGCTCAAACACGGTCTCGTGAAAAAAACAATCACCCGGGATTCTTCAATTCTTGAGTTGAAATTTCCAGATGATAAGTTTATTCAGCAGACCAAGAATTTTTCTCAGACTCAAGACACTTAAGGCTTCTCTTGACCGTTCAGGTTATTGTTATCAGATGAGACATGCTAACCATGCGAATAAATACAAATGATACAACTGAAGGACAAGGATGAGGATGGATACAGCTAGAGGACAAGGATGATGATAGATACAGCCAGAGGACAAGGATGAGGAATGATACAACTAGAGGACAAGGATAAGGATGGATTCAGCTAGAGAACAAGGATGAGGATGGATACAGCTAGAGGACAAAGGATGATGATAGATACAGCCAGAGGACAAGAACGAGGAATGATACAGCTAGAGGACAAGGATTAGTAATGATACAGCTAGAGTACAAGGATGAGAAATGATACAGCTAGAGGACAAGGATGAGGAACGATACAGCTAGAGGACAAATATGAGAAATGATTCAGCTAGAGGACAAGGATGACAGGTTTTGTTTAATGCAAAATAAAGTTCAAACTGCAGCTCCGAACTTTTCATTCCAATCTTCATACATTGCCAAATCCTAAAATAAATATTTGAAAGAAAAGAAACATTTCATAATTTAAAGAACTGTCCTTGAAAAATTGTCAATCCATTTTCTTATAAATAAACCTTTGTAGCAATATTTTGTGTCTTTTCTATAGCTTAAAACTTAAAAGGTCATAAATTATGTCCATTTCCTCTGTTGTTTTTAAAAGAATGGACAAGTCAGTTTTTAGAAAAACAAAAATTAAAAATATTCAATCTTCAAAGAGATGATAGGTGGATATATAATGCCTTCTAGATAAACAAAAGCTTAAGTAAACCTTCATTAATCGAAAATGCCACTCTTTAAATTGAGAGTAACTTGAAATAATGCCTACACTCTACAGTCCTCTGAAGAATTAGAACCCAAACAAATATCAACCTATATTTACAAAGGAATAGAGTCCTTGCAACAAACTCAAATTCACTAATCCTTCTATCTTAGCAACCTGATGGTGTAAAACTTTGTTATTTCAAACTGAGATTGTTTGAAATTCAGAATTTAAAGTTTGAAATATCCAAGCTCTATACGATATTAGGTTGCAAAAGTCAGAAATCTGAGTTTGTGACAAAGACTTAATTTGTTTTCTATTTATTTAATCGACTTAATAAATAGGCAAAAAATGCAAAGACAAATTTTAAAAAAATTGACTAAATGTTTTTATATGACATCTTCACTCTATTGACTGTATTTAACTAATTTGTAAATGTAGGTTTTCTACGACAGGGTATCCTACTCCTAAATGTCACCACTAAATTGAGAAAAAAATGTTGACGAGGGGGGAAGGTGTTTGTATAAAATGCCTTCTTTTTGAGCGAAAGTCTTATGTTTTTTTTTAAAAGAAAATGGTATTGAAGGTTTTTAAAGCTAGTTTTTGTACATTTTCTTTACACTTTTCAGATTATTAAATGCCTTTTTTTTAAAATTTCAACTTTTATTTTCAAACTCTGGTATTGGCGGTAGTGAGATTTCATTTTGGATTTTGAATGATAAATGTGGCTACAGCGCTCGGCCCAGAAATTGTCTTAGCCAAACCCCACAAATTTTCTTCAGTAGGTCATTTTGATCTTAATTTAGGAACATTGATCTTAATGGTAGCACTGTCAACTACATACTGACTATATCTGCATTAACATAATAGAATGTACATCCGACTGTTTTAGGTCCGAAGTATCGTAGGACGGAAGTAACATTACCGAAATACCACCGTAAAATAGCATTTTTACGCACATTAAGTGTTAGAGTAGTCATTGTTCGTTATAAAAGCGATTGATATATTGCTACTTGTAAATCTTCCACAAAAATCCGTAGAAGTTGAAGAAATGTCCACATTATGATATAGAAATTTCTACATTATGGAAATAAGAAATTTCGTAAATGATCTAGAAATTTCTACATTAAAAAAGTTAGAAATATCTACATTATGCTAGTTAGAAATTTCTACAATATGAAAGTTAGAAATTTCTACATAATGAAAATAAGAAATTTCTACATAATGAAAATAAGAAATTTCTACAATTTGAAAGCAAGAAATTTCTACATTATGAAGTTGAAAATTTCTACATTATGAAAGCAAGAAACTTCTACATTATAGAAGTTTGAAATTTCTACATTATGAAAGTAAGAAATTTTTACAAATAAGTTACCTTTAAATCTTTATTAAAGCCTATTAATCCTCTTTCTTTTTAACAAAGTCATGACTTAGCAGATTACATTTTCGGTAAATTTAAACCTTCTTTAATATTTTTTGGTATACTTAAACCTTCTTTTATATACTATAGTGGAGCCATTAAAAAATTAAGTGTAATAACAATCGTTAAAAGGAAACGTATTTTTATTTTAAACATTTTTAATTTAGTTTTTTTTTCTGCTTTAAATGGCATGAAACTTTAAAAACAGAAATGAAATTTTTTATGTTTTGATATATTGTAGATATCATCTTCGTCGCCGTTAATGCAGTTAATGCAGTTAATAATGCAATATACCGTTAAAGGCTGTAATTCTGCAATCACGGTACCATTAACGGCTAGAGCTGTTAACGAAAAACGTTCCGTTCTAACCTTTAAAATTAACGGCTAACTGAAATATTTTGTTTTGGTGGTTTGAACGAACCGTCAACGAAACGGATAGAAAAAGTTGGAACATGCCCACTCCTTGCTATTTCTATACATAGGTTCATTTAAATAACACACGCTGTATTTCCATTTTAGTTTAAATAAAAATATTCACCTTAATTAAGATAAATCTTAATGAAAAAATATTCAGATTCGAAAATCATTTTCGAATTTCGTGAATAATTCTAGGTGCAGAAGATGAATTTAAAATTTATCATTAAGAATACTCGATTTCCGATATTTTAACTTTTTGATCCACACTGAAATATGTGTGAACCATGTTTAATATTTTAGAAAACATACCCTTTTTAGATTCTCTTACTTCTTTGCGTGGTATGAAAGTTTTATTTTCTTGTCCCCCGCATAAATATTAGTATTCTAACAATAAATAGTTGAGCATTTTTTTTCTAAATAAAACGCATTTTTTCTAAGACCTTGAACTTCATTAAAATATCCCTGATGCACATATTTTCCAGAACTATGCAGTGTTGTGGTTTAACAATTGATAATACTTCAACGTTGTGTTGTCATTGTCAATATGCATTGTGCATTTAGGTTACGCTGAGAAATCCTATTTTATGCACACAAATCTCAGAGTAAAAATACACAATGTTATATCACATGCAACCTTTTTAAAGATGAAATATTTAATATTTATGTTTCAATTTAAATGCAATATATAATAAATAAAAATTGAAATCGAAAGTCGTCTTCATTGTATTGATATAAGAAGAAAGTTCTTTTCACAAACTCTAATTTTGTAATCCCTATATTTGTTCAATCCGGTGTCGTAGACCTTTGATATTTCAAACTAGATTGTTAAATCAAATGTTTTAAATGTCAAGGATTTACACCATCAGGTTGTGAGAAAAGGGATTAGAAAATTTTGGTTTGTCGCCTGGTAAGAACTTGGCAGAAACGTGGGATGAGATGTCAACTTCAAAAATTTTATCAATCTGAGAAAATTCTCGTCGTTCAGCTGCCGAGTTCACAAATGAAAATTTAAATCAAATTGGTTCTGGAGATCACGAGTTATGATCAGAGTCGGACATAACAACAAACAAACAAACATGATAACTATTTATATAAGATTTTGATATAAGTCACACTAGTACCCGGCGTTATACTTGAAATTAAAAATAATATTATTTTGGAAAAAATATTAATTTTTTAAAGAAAAATCGTTAGAATTTTTTGGCCCCATGGTAAACATGGGTTCCCTCAAAAAAAAAAATGTCAGCCAATATGTTCCAGTCGTTTGGCCAGCTATAATATTTATATGTACAATATACAATATACATATATGTCACGCAAATCTGCCCCTTTGATAAAAGTAAATTTAACCTACATGAAGCATAAAGCCTGACCGCGTCAACCTTGTTGCATCGGCTAGTCCTGTCCATAAAGTAAAGCTGGGTTTCCAAGCTATGATAGCGTTATGAAAAAACGTCGAAAAGGCTAACCTGGACTCACATGACCTTCGGCAAGACTTATGGCCGGTCGAAAATTTTTGAAATCCACGCATAAGAACTTTATTCCAGGACCAAGTCCAACATTGAAAGAGTCACAATTATATTCTTTTTTGTAATTTCGAAAAACCTGCGAAATCTTTTATTGCTAATTTTTCAATGTACGAAGAGTTAAAAATATTAAAAAAGCTGAAGTTATTACTAGAAAGGGAAACAAATTATAAATTTACTCAATTTGCAAAAATAAGAATTTTATGTTCGTCAAACTCAAATTATGTATTCTATACCTTTACCTCTAGGCTTTAGCCACAACACAATTAATCTTATATAAATTATCTATTTACCAATTGCGTTAAAAATAACCAGTTGAAATACTTTCCTGCCTCAAACTGCATAGTTAGTTGCATAATTGCATATGCTAATCTTGATTTAAAAACCTTTTTTTGCAACAATCGCTTTTTTATTGATTTTACATTGTTTTCTTCTTAGTGTTTCTAATTTCAATCCTCAGTTGAAATTAAACTTTTACACTAGTAAGTAATAGTAGGTAAAATACACAATTGTTTTGTAATCTCTTAGAAAACGCAAAGGTTTTCTTATTTTTGAGATAAAATTGAACTTAAAATTAAACTAAAGTGAACTTTGACATTTTGCGCATTTCTGTTCATTTAGTTACTTTTCTCAGAGCTGTAAATTTAAATACTTTGACCAGAGTCTAAAACTAAAAAAAGAAAAGTTACAACTTAGTCACTTAAATGTTAAGTTTCAGCTTAAATGCCACTTCTGACTTAATTCAAACCTGAATTTTACCCCCGGGTTTAAATATTCAACTTGTCCATTTCGGCGAGTTAAATTTTAAACCCGAAAATATCCGCATTCAATTTTGCAATATTTCTATTTAATCTGACGATTTAAATAAATTTATGAAGAAATAGAAATTAAACGAAACAGCTGATGTAGTATTAGTAGTATAATCTCTGTCGATCTGTAATCTCCATAATTCCCGTAATCTGATTGGTTCATATTTTAATTTAAGCTTTCCTTCAGGGTTAAATTTAGAACGGTTAATATTTAAGTAGCAACTCATTATTTTAAAGAACTTTTAAGCTATAACTTAAATTTCCCGCATTCTTTACTTTTAGACTCAGAGCTGAAAACTTGGAAATTTTGCTCAGAGCTGTAAACTTGATTTACTTACAGGGTGACCCACGAAACATGACAATAGGTGAATAGTTTAAAATGTCTTATTCCATAATTAGTTCAGTTGTATGATACTAAAGAAAATAATGAAATATATGATATGGCAAAATTTTTTAATGAAAAAATTGCAAAAAGTCTTTAATACCATGCATGGAGGAAGACATTCAAAACTATTCACCAATTGTCATGTTTCGTAGGACACCCTGTATCTCAGAGCTGTAAACTTAACAGGCCGGATGTTTTAATTTCGTAGAACATTAATTCACAAATATATTTCTTGTCGTAGACTTAAATAAATTGTAAGATTGTAAAACAATAAAAAACATGAATATCTGGTAGTTTACAGAAACCTAGAGATCGCAGGGTTATCTACAAAGAAAGAGACTTTAACGTCGACCTAAAACTTGTTCAAAGTTCTGAAGATTGGTGTTAGTTAGGTCTTTTCTTTCATCAATTAAAAAAACGTCTTTGAAGTCTCATCCTTTGAGGGTAACCCTGTTTGTTCTATTCTCACTAATGCTTGAGGGGGTAGAGGGGTATAGAGGGGTAAAGAACAACGCTAAGTTTAGAATTGAGCCAAATAATAAAATTGTGAATCACCTAAAGAACATTTTAAGATCTAGCTATTTTCACAGTTGGTTTAAGGATTTTAAACAAGGTAGTACAATATATTCATATTTACAATCTTAAAATACAATCTTATTTAGTGAGGAAGGGGGGGGGGCTAGAATTATACAAAACTGGATCTATATGCATTGGTTTGCTAAATTCAAAACACCTTTTTAAATTCTCATCGTTTTTAAGAGAGGGGTTGTTGGCTATATCAGAATTGAATTTGGTATAAATATATTCAGAGTTAATTTAACTTTCTTCTGATATGCCTGAAATAAGAAAATGATAAAAACGTTATGTTATTTAACGACCGGCGAAATTCAGCATTTGAATTTAACGTTTAAAATTGAGATAATTTAAACTATACCGAATCTTTAATATCTAAAAAATGCCGAATCAATTCTGTATATTCGTCTTATAGTAAATTTTTTGACATATTTCATAGTTTGAAATTCTGAAGTTCTCCTGGCCGACCACAGAGCATAGATACCATGGTTGAAATGAGTAAAAGATTAAGAGTTTTAGAAAAGTTTTTAATTTTAAAGTAGAAACCAGAAAGTTTCTTTATAGAAAAACCAAAATTGAAAATAATCTAAACAAGGGTATTATAGTTTGAAATATCAGAGTCCTGTGACCTCAGGTTCTAAAGTTATAATGATAAAAAAGTAAAGTTTTCTGTTATAACAACTCACTTTGAAAGGAAACCACAATAATTTCCCAACAGAAAACAGAAGAAAGTTTTATGTAGGAAGAATTTTTGATTTTTGAAAACATGCTGAAACTAAAATGTTTTGTTATACACCTCTAAAAGTCTTTGTGTGCATTTCTAATTACAGGGCTACCTACAAAGGATAAGACTTTATTTACGACCTAAGAATATGAGGCTATAAACTTGGGATTTTGTCTAAGTACATATAGCCTTGTAATGATAATGTGTTTTGGCACAAATATTAACAAAGGAATTGAGTCTTTGTAACAAACTCTGATTTTCTAATACCTATACTTTTTCCACCTCATGGTGTGAACCTTTGATGTTCACAGAATTCATAGTTTTAAATATCTAAGGTCTACGGCATTGGATTACAAAGATAAAGAGATTAGAAAATCATAGTTTGTGACAAAGACTCAATTCCTTTACAGCCCAGGAATAATCATGAATTCAATAAAAAAGTCTAAACAAATATGATTTTAAATGGAAATTTCCGGTGTAAGAACCAATTCTTTTTGTCTCAAACTATGGCTTTGGACTCAACTATGTACATAAAAAGACTGTGAAAAGGGTGTCATAATGAGCATGAGAGTTGAGTACAGAACTTGAGTTCATCTTTTTAAGACAAGAATTGTAAAACCAATATCTCTAAATCTTTAACCATTTACAATGTTTTTTTTTGGACACTCTCATCCTAAACTAAGCTTTCAGAGCATACTTTAGTGATCTGTAGTTCATTGACCGATTTGGGGGACTGGGGGTCTGTGCTCTGTTTAAAAACTATGTATGTTTTCCACCTCTCAGGCCTCTTTATTGAATCCCTTTATTTGCATGGTGCCATGTGCCATGCTCCTGAACAACGTAAAATATTTTCCACTTGAGAAATCAGTGGTTCCCTTTATCTAGGGTATAAAAGAAAATTAAGGCATCTCTCGAAGTCACTTCAATATTGTCTAGTTAAAACGCTCACAGTCTACCCAGAGATCCATTAAGTGGAAACTATTTGCTCTTTTCTTCACTCTCTTGGTGATTCAAGTGTCTACTGCCAGAATTAACTCTGAAAGCTATTTCAACCCTAGCGTCTGTCACAATGATTTTAAGCCCTGTTGGAGTGAATCTCAGACAAGGGTATTATGGGAACCATTGTAAATCGGACATACCCCTCTTAAAGTGGAGGTTCACTTAAAATTACATGTACACAGTCCCTTTAAGTATATTAATATAAACATTTTATTATCATGTTTTACTTACAGTTGAAGAATGACTCCGCAATATATAATTATAAAAGATGACAAACTACGGAAAAGTATAAATTCAATTGAAATTGTTAAATTGAGTGAGTGACAGTTTAGGTGTGAGTAGTAGGGTGTTCAGTATATTAAAGTTCTGACAATTAAAATTGCAGCTCTTATACAGTAGAAGTCTAGAATTCATAAATCTTTGGAATAGGAAGAAGTTTTGCATGACATAAAGTCTTTAACCACCAACCTATCTTTTTTTACAACCCTAAATATCAAGATTTAGTGACAATATTCTCATGGAAATTACAAAATGTTTATATTTTAGCTCCCAGCAAGAAAATGATGAACAAACAAGAATCTGAGAGAGCAGAGGAGCTCTTGGAAATTATGATGAAGGAAGTTAAACCTAGACAGGAGGCACTCTCCTCTCATGGGTATATTTTTATATTTATGTATAATTGTAATAAACATAGGATGAGAATTCAGAGAAAGGAACTAAATACTTGCCACAAAATCTAATTTTCTAATCCCTATATATTGTATTATACTAGTTAAACTATAAAACAGTCAAAGTTTAAAATATCAAAGGTTTGCACCACCAGGTTACAAAGATATATGGATCACAAAGCTAGAATTTGTGAATAATCAGTTTCATTTTGTATCCTCTTCATGTCTTTTATCAGGTTAGAGGAATTGTAGACAAAATTTCAAGGAACATTCTATTTATTTGTAGAGAGGCATGTCAGATTCAAAACATTACACCTAGTTAGCTTTGTATGATGAAGAGACATCTATGTATTATTAAACTTTAAAATTAATTTTTTTCTCCTTTCGTTTTCCATATTATTGATCAGAAAAAAGTTTATCATTTACGTTTGTGAATTATGCATATCTAAATGAAGGGTCAATTGAAAATAGGCCTTTTTATCTATACCAGTGAAGTTAAAAACTGAAAATTTAATTTTTGCTTTTTTATGAACGTTCCAACATTCTTATATCTCAAATCCTGATAAGAAAATATTTAAACAAAATACTCTCAGTATGATTTATAATTGTACTTCTTGAATTAAGCAATCATATCTCAACAAAACTCGTAAATTTCGTACGCAAAAAAATAAAATTAAAATTTTGATCATGTTGTATTTGTTACAAAATGTTTTGCAAAGCAACTCTCAATTTAAGATAAAAAGAAAATAGTTTCTATTATAGTTTATGGTAAAAGTTTCTATTATAGTTTATGGTAAAAGTTTCTATTATAGTTTATGGTAAAAGTTTCTATTATAGTTTATGGTAAAAGTTTCTATTATAGTTTATGGTAAAAGTTTCTATTATAGTTTATGGTAAAAGTTTCTATTATAGTTTATGGTAAAAGTTTCTATTATAGTTTATGGTAAAAGTTTCTATTATAGTNCAGCACTGTAAACTACTGTTGATTTAAACTTTGAAAATGATATACAACACTGACCTTTTGGCAATTTTGTTTTACAGTTTACAATATATACATCTTACATAAAACTCTGGAGTATAAAAGGGAAAACGGAACAATACACAAATAAATCATTTCCTTCTATCGAAATAAATGCATATCTGTCCTATAAATTAAATTCAATTGATCATATTGGTTGAATAATATATATATTTAAAGGTTTTATTGATCTAATAATATTTAGGCTCTGTGTGGTTCTGATGAGAGTAAGTGGAAGGAAGCTACAACTGCTGCTGTTGATGCTATCAACGCCAGAGAACGCTTCTGGGACAGTATTGCTCAGTGTATTAGGAAGAAAGTAAACAATGTGTAAAAGATTTCATAAACACTTGTCACAAACTGTAATTAATTTTTAAATGTACATATCTTTGCAACTTGATGGTGTTAACCTTGTATTTTTCAAGATTTGGCTGACTGATATATGTTTTGAAATATCAAAGGTTTACAACATCAGGTTTAAAGGTTTAAGGGTTTTTAAATTAGAGAATGTGGCATCAGTTCCATTGTTGTTGGTGGTTAGCATGGTGTCTACTCTATATTTGTTAAACGTGCTAATTAATGGTTGTTTGGTGTCATTGTAAAATAATGACAGTTTATTATTATCTTTTAGAAACTTAGTTTAAAAATTCCAGAATGTAGAAAGATTTTAAACTTCTGAAACATTAAATTTCATAATTTCTACTGCATAAGAATATTCACTTTATTTGATACATTTAATATTTGTAAAACATGCAAGCAATAAACTTTTATAAGTTAAATTTGACACAAATGTTCCCATTTTAAACCTTACCCATCGAATCAGAGATAGAATTATATTCACATATATTATGTACAAGTGAGAATACATTATATTATTCTCTACAAAAACGTGAAGTGGAGTTTTTTTAAGAATTTATTGTTAGTTTTGTATTTTATTTTGTTTAACAGTTCTAATATCTTTTTAAAAAGTACAACGTCAATTTCTCTTAAGACCAAAGCATTTATTTTTTCAAGGACAATTCTATTTTAGTAGAAATTGATTTTTTTAACATATGGTGTTATCCGTAATATTCTTTGTAATATAAATTTTTATATATTTTTATGTATGTATGTACAAATTGGAAAATAAAAGTTAAATAATAATTATTTAAATTTTAAGGTATAGAGTGTTCCAATGAACATTGGAATAAAGAGACGTTTTAAATTTAAATTTGATAACTATGAAGGATTAAAAAAAAGGCTTTAAATATTGAGATTTTGAAAATTTGTTCTGTCTTAATATTTTATTTTGCATTTAGGTGAAGTTGAGAAATCTTATCCTATGTACAAAACTCAGAGTAAAAAATGCGCAATGTTATAACTAATATATCTATATTTATCATTATTTGCTTAAGAAAGAGATAAATTGCAATGCGAGTTTTATTTTAAAGGGCTATGTAAGGTAGTTGAACTGAGTATACAGTGTTGTGGAAAACTTCTTTCGGATTCATTTGAGACATATAAAACTTTTTAAAGATCTGTAAATCCTGAATTTGAGCGCAAATTCGACGTTTCAAACTTCTACTTTGGGGGTGGAAACGTTTTCAGAATTAGTTTTTTTTAAATTATTAAATAACAATATCGAAAAATAAAGTAAAAATTATACGGTTATCTAATTAGATGGTTAGGAACATATTTCTCAAAATAAAGGAATTGAGTCTTTGGAACAAAATTAAATATTTAAACCTCAATATCTTTAGAACAGGATGTTGTACACCTTTGATATTTCAAACTCAGATTATTTGATTTAACAGAATTCATAGTTTGAAATATCTAAGGTCTGCAACATTTGGTTCTAAAGATATAGTGATTAGAAAATCAGAGTTTGTGGCAAAAACTCAATTCCTTTGTCAATAAATCAATGCTAGAATCGATTATTTCGTTTTCATTATTATATTGAATTTCTTATCTTCTTTGAATTTATTCGCAGATTTCTTCAAATTCTTCAAATGTCGTCTTTTCAATAATAATTCTAGAAAATTTGCGAAAATCTTTGTGAATAATGAGAAAATAGAAACTAATAATTTAACAAGATAAAATATATTTATCCTCTGCTGACCTCTGTCGAGGCTATCACTGAGTTTATGAAGTTTCATATATTTGCTGTTTGGGACTTTATGTCAGTTGTAAAAACTATGCAGGTAATATATTCTTAATTCTAATTTTGTCTCTGTTCATGTCAAAATTATAGAAAATATGTCTACAGGGAAACCCTAAAACATTCCTTACATACGGGGAGGGGGGATTATTAAAGAATGGGGAGGAGAAAAAGAGTTTTTAAGAAAATATATTTTTATCCCAATTGTATTTCAGAGGCATCTAACCTGTGTTGAAGTTCCCTGGGTTCCAGTTCAACATCCTGAGCTAGCTCGTCTAATCAATGATATCGGTAACTTCTACAAATTAATTACAAACTAACTCAAAGATTTTCCTTGCTGAATGCAACTTTTAATTCTAAAACATAAGATATCATAAAACTATTAAAAATAGTTAAAACCTTAATACATTTTTAAATTCATATTAATAAGTATATTGTCAATATTTATATTCAGTGCTAACTGAGGAATCTGACGTAAACTGGGATAATGAAGCTCAAAGTCACTTTGTGATGTACATGGAGGCTATGAAGGAGGTTGGGGTGGATATGAGCCAGATTACCCTCTTCATGTCTTTTATCAGGTTAGAGGAATTGTAGACAAAATTTCAAGGAACATTCTATTTATTTGTAGAGAGGCATGTCGGATTCAAAATGTTACACCTAGTTAGCTTTGTATGATGAAGAATGAATGAGATATCCATGCTTTTAACTTTAAAAATTCAAGGGACATTCCTATCCATTTATAGAATGGCATGTCAGATACAAAACGTTACCCCTAATAAGCTTATTATCCATGTATTATTAAACTTTAAATTAATTTTTTTTCTATTTTTGTTTTTCCATATAATTTGTTTAGTTCATAATTAACTATTGTGAATTAAGCATATCTTTAAATGGAAGGTAAATTGAAAATAGGCTTTTTTATCTATACCAGTGAAATTAAAAACTATTAAAAACATTCTTATATCCCATATCCCGATAAGAAGATATTTAAACAAAATACGCTCAGTATGATTTATAATTGTACTTCTTGAATTAAACAATCATATCTCAACAAAACTCATAAAGAACCTGTCAAATCATTCGTTGGGATGTTTAGAAAGATTTTCTTTTGCCCTCAGCAGAGAGACTCTAATCCCAGAGATGTTTCTAGAGATTCTAAATCAGGTAGAGAGCATGCTGGTCAATATAGGATACATCTCAGCAGAGAGAGTCTAATACCAGAGATGTTTCTAGAGATTCTAAATCAGGTAGAGAGCATGCTGGTCAATATAGGATAAATCTCAGCAGAGAGACTCTAACCCCAGAGATGTTTCTAGAGATTCTAAATCAGGTAGAGAGCATGCTCAATATAGGATAAATCTCAGCAGAGAGGCTCTAATCCCAGAAATGTTTCTAGAGATTCTAAATCAGGTAGAGAGCATGCTGGTCAATATAGGATAAATCTCAGCAAAAAGACTCTAATCCCAGAGATGAATCTAGAGATTTTAAATCAGGTAGAGAGCATGCTGGTCAATATAGGATTAATCTCAGCAGAGAGACTCTAATCCCAGAGATGTTCCTAGAGATTCTAAATCAGGTAGAGAGCATGCTGCTCAATATAGGATGAATCTCAGTAGAGAGACTCTAATCCCAGAGATGTTTCTAGAGATTCTAAATCAGGTAGAGAGCATGCTGGTCAATATAGGATAAATCTCATGAACTGAAGAGGGTCAACCCCTACCTAAATATATTCACAAAATGAGGAAATATCATTTAATTTGTCGTAGTTTGGACCATATACGTTGCTATATGAAACAGCCTATCTCCTAAAAAAGAATTTATATTAAAAGGGGTAACTTGCCCCCCCCCATCCCATCTCATGTTGCTGATTTAAAGAGTTTAAAATATCAGGATGATAAGAGCAAGGAATCTCACAAGAAGTTCACCTACTACCTTGAGAGACATGTTGAGGTTGATGGGGATGAACATGGACCAGCTGCCATCAATATGGTCAAGGTACCAACCAATATATATATAAAGTTTACTTACCCCGCCCCCTCTATTATATTCTGTACTTTCAGCAAATAAAATAAAATATACTAATAAAATATCATTTACATTTACTAGATAACTTTCAAAATATAGAATCCCAGCACTGTAAACTACTGTTGATTTAAACTTTGAAAATGATATACAACACTGACCTTTTGGCAATTTTAGTGATTTGTTTTACAGTTTACAATATATACATCTTACATAAAACTCTGGAGTATAAAAGGGAAAACGGAACAATACACAAATAAAACATTTCTTTGTATCGAAATAAATGCATATCTGTCCTATAAATTAAATGCAATTGATCGTATTGGTTGAATAATATATATATTTAAAGGTTTTTATTGCTCTAATAATATTTAGGCTCTGTGTGGTTCTGATGAGAGTAAGTGGAAGGAAGCTACAACTGCTGCTGTTGATGCTATCAACGCCAGAGAATGCTTCTGGGACAGTATTGCTCAGTGTATTAGGAAGAAAGTAAACAATGTGTAAAAGATTTCATAAACATTTTCAAACTGTAATTTTTAAATGTATATATCTTTGCAACTTGATAGTGTTAACCTTATTTTTCAAGATTTGGCTGACTGATATATGTTTTGAAATATCAAAGGTTTACAACATCAGGTTTAAAGGGTTATTAAATTAGAGAATGTGGCATCAGTTCCATTGTTGTTGGTGGTTAAAATGATGTCTACTCTATATTTGTTAAACGTGCTAATTAATGGTTGTTTGGTGTCATTGTAAATTAATGACAGTTTATTATAATCTTTTAGAAACAATTGTTTTAAAAGTCCAGAATGTAGAAAGATTTTAAACTTCTGAAACATTAAATTTCATAATTTCTACTGCATAAGAATATTCACTTTATTTGATACATTTATTATTTGTAAAACATGCAATAAACTTTTATAAGTTAAATTTGACACAAATGTTCCCATTTTAAACCTTACCCATCGAATCAGAGATAGAATTATATTCACATATATTATGTTCAAGTGGGAATACATTATATTATTCTCTACAAAAACGTGAAGTGGAGTTTTTTTAAGAATGTAAACAGATTCAGTGTTATATTCAGACTGGGATTTCTTTATATTTCTCTCAAAATCTGTATTTTGGGCATTTGGTGTCTTCCACAGCTGTATTTTATTTTTGTTGAACAGTTCAAATATTTTTTAAAACCAAAGCATTTATATTTTCAATGACAATTCTATTTTAGAAGAAATTTAATTTTTTTTTAAAATTTTCATACACATCGTGTTAATCGTAATATTTAAAAAAAAAAATTCTTTATAAATGTATGTCAAATTGGAAAAAAAATTTAAAGGGAGTGACCGGCTATGTAAGGTAGTTGAACTGAGTACGCAGTATTGTGGAAAACTTCTTTCGGATTCATTTGAGACATATTAAAGATCTGTAAATCCTTAGTTTGAGCACAAATTCGACGTTTAAAACTCCAACTTTGGGGATGGATACGAATTTTCAGAATTGGTTTTTTCAATTATTAAATATCGACGACAACATGAAATGTAAAAAAAGTTCTACAATAAACTACAGACGTCATGTATAAGAACATGTTGAGAAAATAAAAATTTATCTTATCATCGAAAATAATAATCTTGTTCAATTATTAGTTTCTATTTTCTCATTATTCTGGTTTCTCATAATTCACAAAGAATTCGCAGATTTTCTAGAATTAATATAAAAAACGACATTTGAAGAATTTGAAGAAATCTACGATTAAATTCAAAGAAAATAAGAAATTTAATAGAATAATGAAAACAAAATAATCGTTTTTAGCATTGATTTATTGACAAATTTCTTTTGAGAAATATGTTCCTAACCATCTAATTAGATTACTGTATAATGTTTACTTTATTTTTCGTTGTCCTTTTTAATAATTTCAAAAAATTATTAAATTAAGCTTTTAGAGCGCATCGCTTCCCTATTCCTGTTAACAATTTTAGCTTTCAACTCTGAAAGTCACTATTTTAAATCGTTCTCAAAGGTTCGCGGGTTTTTCTGTTTAAATTTACAGGACATTTCATAGACAGGACATTTCATAGACAGGACATTTCATAGATAGGACATTCCATAGACAGGACATTTCATAGACAGGACATTTCATAGATAGGACATTTTATAGACAGGACATTTCATAGACAGGACATTTCATAGATAGGACATTCCATAGATAGGACATTCCATAGACAGGACATTTCATAGATAGGACATTTTATAGACAGGACATTTCATAGACAGGACATTTCATAGATAGGACATTTCATAAGCAGATTAGATTTTTCATGGGCAGATAATTTCATAGCCAGAGAAGAATTTTCATAAATAAAGTATAATTCTAAAGACAGAAAAGCATTTCTTTTTTTCAGAGACAATTTAAAAATGTGTCGCAATTTTAGGAATTTTTTATCGGTTTAAGATTCATGTATGATAACAATACATTTAAATCATTTCTTTTGAAATGTGTATGTCTCAACTAACATTATACCAAAACTACATTATGTATATTATATTTTAAAGCAAAAATATAAATAATATGTGCAGAAAAAATCAGTGAGATGTAGAGAGACAGACCAGGGTATACCTTATATCTATGAAAAATATTCTCTGTGTATGAAATGTTCTGTCTATGAAATATACAATCTATGAAATTTCCTATTTATGAAATGTTCTCTATGAAATGTCCCAAAACCTGTTTTACTTGGTCAATAGCTTATTAAGAGACAAAATTAATGCCTTTTTTATCTATCTACAGGAGGAGGAATGTTTGAAAGAGGAAGCAGCCCCAGCTATTGAGGCTGTCCTATTCGCCGACACGAAGGACCCCGAGATAGCAAACATCAACGGGAAGCTCGTCAACTCAGAAGAGATCTTGGAGAGCGACATCCTTGTCGAAGGCGGAAAGATCACCAAGATCGAGAAGAACCTCGAGATCCCCGAGGGAGCAAAGGTTATCGATGCCCAGGATAGGTTTGTACTACCCAGAGGAGTGGATTATGGAACCAGGATTCTTTCTCAAGAGTTTACCGACAGCGACGGCGACGGTCTCGCTGAGCGCACAAAGTTGTTTATTCTTGGCGGTATCACGACAATAGTCGACTCCATCCAAAGCGATGACTTTGAAAAGTCATTTGATATCTTGGAGGTGTTAAAAGATTCTGAAAATGAATTTTACTGCGATTTATCTGTGAAACTCCATGTCCCGGAGTGGAACGGTGAAATGGAGGCGGTAGTTGAGAAGAGTGCAACAGAGTTCAAAGCTTCCATGTTAGCCCGGAGAAGGTGAGTGACGAAGAACTCCTGGAGCTAGGACGGGTGGTGGCTGGTGTCGGAGGAGTTCTCTGCGTAGATGCAGTAATAGGATCGGAGGATACTCGGACTCCAGCAGAGGATATTGAGGAGGGATTGATTAGAAGAGTTTGTTCTCTAGCACATCAGGTACAGTGGTAGGCGGTTATATCAATAAAATAAAGACGACTTTTTATTTAAGTTTTAATTGTTAACAAGCCTTTTTTGAATTACAAATTTACAAGTAGCAAAGATAAGCTCCATGTTTTTGTTTATCCGTTTTGTTTAAAAGCTTTATATGAATCAAAATAAAAATGGAAAGTAGTTTTTATTATAATATTGATTTAATTGCCTACCATCGCTTCCCATTACATGTTCAAAGTGTGACCAAATCAGGTCTTACTGGAACGGTACCAATGTCCACGGCCAGTTGTGTACTTTGTTTCAAATTTCAAATCCAAAAAGGTACCATGGGTACCAAATTGGACACACGTTCCATTCTGGTTAACAACACAACTGTTAACCTAATTTTATGTAACCCTCTACTTTAAAGATTTTCAACGGTACTTTACAATTGAAGGGTTGACGGTTAAATGACTCTTTTAAAGGAACTGGAAGCGTAATTTCCATAGATAAAGATAGATTGCGCATAAGACGACATTTTTAATCTTGAAAGATATAAATGTACAGAGATGTTTTAAAGATATTCCTATTATATAGATTAACTAGGTCGGTTGTGAACATTGGCTGTTCTTATGTCATTGAGTACTTTTGGTGTACGGATTTTTTCGAAAATTGTACGGATTTTTTAAAAAATGTACGGCTTTTTTAAAAAAAATGTAGGGATTGTACGGATTTTTTTTTCGAAAATTGTACGGATTGTACGGATTTCTTCTGAAAATGTACGGATTTTTGTACGGATTTTTTCAAAAAAGTTTTGGCCACCCTGAAGCTGTCAAAGCTGAATTCAGCCAGTTATCCAGCTTGTTTTTGAAAATGTTCAGGTTTCCAGCACTTATGATTTCATATGGAAACATCATTCGACATATTGATAACTCTTGCACTAAAAAAGTTTCTTCGTATTTCGGTGTTCACAACAGGAACTTCAGATCACTGGACATTCTGGTTTGTCTTTCATTTTCACCATGGTACATAGGCCGAGCTAAACCATTTGTTTTTATCCACTTGATCATGTTCATGTCTTATCCCAGGGTTTCTTCTTGACCTCCTGGATAGGGCATCCCGGCCGGTCAGATCTTTGAACCGCTGATCTTGTGGATTCACGCTCTGTCGCAGGATGTGCAGGGGGCGGAGCTGTGGAGAACCGAAGCAGTTGATACCACGGAGCTGTAAATCGGCAACGATTACAGTTCCGCCGAGCAAGACGAACACCGAAAACATCAATTTATTTCCCGACATTAAAGGCTGCAAGGAGAGAGAGTGGAACTACGCATAGGATCCCAAATCACTATATCGGCGTCGGAGTCGATCCTGAGGCATCCCTTGCTAGGATACAGGTTCAGGAGTTTAGCAGGGTCGAGCTGGTTAGATCAACGAATCTGGAGATATCCAGTTTCTGGTAGGTAGGACCAGCTCAGTATTGATCAGAGATTCATCTCCGCTCCTACAATAAGGTTAAAATATTGTTAACCGTTTATGGAAAGGTCTAAGAATGGGAAAGAGGTGTATTCGGGGGGAGGGGGCTATGGGTGCTAAGTCCCCCTGGACTAGTGAAATTTATTTATTTCAGGGGGTTTTTAGGCCCCAACGGGTGCTGACCCCCCCCCCCCATGAAAGAATTACAAATGTAAGCCCCCCCTGGAAAAATTCCTGAATACGCCCCTGAAGTGGGATAAGTTTAAATAACTTGTTGGGAATACCATTTTACGAAAAAAAACCTGCTAGAACTACTTTGGCTACCCTTACATGAGTTCTGTAGAGAGAAATTTAAGTTAGTTTAGTTTTGTTACATAAATTCTTTTATATATGTATGTACAAATTGAAAAATAAAATTTAAATAAAGAATTATTTTAATTTTAACTACAGAGTGTTCCACTTTATCATTATTTTTTAAACAACAATGACAAAAAATAAAGCTATACTGAAGATGCTCCTCCAGTTGATTTCGGGATCAAGCATTGATTTCCATTTTATGAATAATCAACGGATCAATTAAATTCCTCTTCGATATTCCGTCTTATAGTTATACATAGTCTGACGCTGTGACATTTCATAGAAAGACATTTCATAGATAACAATAGCATAAATAGGACATTTCATAGACAAAGAAGATTTTCCATAGACAGAAGAGATTTTCTTAACAAATGATATCTTTTTTCTTTTCATCTTCATATTTTTCCTTGTCTATGAAAAATCTTCTCTGTCTATGAAAAGTCTAATCTATGAAATGTAGGCCATGTCTTCCTTCTACAGTGTCAGAGAAACAACTGAGAAGTTGCAGTTTTCCCAATTTAGTTTTGCGGATTTTTAACAATTAACTCGAGCATTACTTAAACAAAAGCATTAATAGTGAAAAACTTTTATTCACAAATGAAAAGTTGAATTTCTGAAAAAAATTAATAAAGTACTCTTCATATGTAATGCATTTTTAATTGTTTCGTTGTAGCAATGTATATGGGGAGCACTGAACTTACATTTTCCCTAGTCTATGAAAAATCGAAGAAAACAAAATTTCGTAAATAAAAAATCTTCTCTTTCTATGGAAAATCTCCTCTGTCTATAGAAAATCTTCTCTGTCTGTGAAATGTCTTATCTACAGTGAAACCCTTAATAACGAAAACATCGAAAGAATTGATCCAATGTCGTATTCTTAACTTTCTGATAATGGAATGTTGCAGATATTTAGTTTTTTAATTAAAATTATTATATGGAACTTTTTAAAACTGTTCCCGCATATTCATGTCTATTTTTTTATTTTCGCAAATACTAAAATTTACGTAATATAGTATATAACTCATTGAAAAATTGTCAAGACGACATTTGATAAATTCTTCTGATGTATTAGTTTTAATGGCCGCATAAATTTTAGCAAATCCTAGAGTCATAAATGTGAGGGCTTGACTGTTTAGAATAAGGGTTGTGCACCCTTGCAAAACGTAAGATGATTTTTTACAGCAGCATGGTCCATTGTCAATAAATCGGCATTTGTCTTGGGATTAGAGTATCCAGCGAAAAGGTAAAATCGTTTCACGAAAATTTTGTATTTTTCGCGAAAAAAAAATTGTTCGCGAAAATATTTTCGCGAAATTTCGATTCATTCATTTTAGTGAAAAAATGCGAAATTTCGCGAAAAATTTTGCAAAATACGAACGAAAATTTTCACATTTTTTTCCGTAATGTTTCGATCGCTGAAAACCCTACATGGAATTAATTGTAACTTTCAACTTTTGACCAAAAAAAATTGAAATTTTAGAAAAACTAAATTTTGCAATATATGTATGATTAGATATTTAATAAATATTCAATCTTTCTGACACAACATTTTCTCGTCCGAGCCACATTCTCGTAATTTTCGGATTAAACCAAGTGTGTTTGAACTTCCGAAGCCACATTTTAAAAAACTAGCTTAATATTTATGATTTTTTTAATACAGTGAAACCCTTAATAACGAATACATCGAAAGAATTCATCAAATGTCGTATTCTTTACTTTCTGATAATGGTATGTTGCAGATATTTAGTTTTTTAATTGAATGATTATATGGAACTCTTTAAAACTGTTCCATCATATTCATGGCTATTTATTTATTTTCGCAAATACTGAAATTTACGAAATATAGTGTAAAACTCATTGAAAAACTGTTAAGACGACATTTGATAAATTCTTTCGATGTATTCGTTATTAAGGGTTTCACTGTATGAAAAGTAAACTTATTTTATTTTTTCCTTTTTGTTGGCAGTTACAGATATCTTTTAGCTTTTCGGCCTTTTTAAAAAAAAATTTTTTTTTAAGAAAGTGTTATTGTCCAACTTTCTCCTCTTCATTATACAGCTTTGTATGTCGGCTTACACATACTTTAGATAGGACTAAAGAAAAGGGTTGGTTACTCACGAAGATTAAGACAGATACAGGGTTACCCATAAAGATTAAGATGCAGATACATGGTTACCCAAAAAGAATAAGACAGATACATGGTTACCCACAAGGATTAAGATGCAGCTACAGGGTTACCCACAAAGATAAAGATGCAGATACATGGCTACCCACAAAGAATAAGACAGAAACATGGTTACCCACAAAGAATAAAACTAACCCCAAAGAATAAGATGCAGATACAGAATATAACTTCAGAGACAGGGTTGTCGGCACAAAGAATAAGACAGATAAAGGGCCACCACAAAGAATAAGATGCAGATCATGGAACAACTAATGGGTTACCCACAATGAATACAACTTCAGAAACAGGGTTGTCGGCACAAATAATAAGACAGATTAGACTAAGAAGACAAATACTGAGTTACCCTCAAAGAATAAGATGCGGATACAGGGTTACCCGCAAATAATAAGACGGATAAAGGGTTACGCACAGGTAATAAGACAGATAAAGGGTTACCCGCAAGTAATAAGACAGATAAAGGGTTAACCGCAAATAATAAGACAGATAAAGGGTTATCCACAAAAAATAAGACAGATAAAGGGTTACCCGCAAGTAATAAGACAGATAAAGGGTTACCCGCAAGTAATAAGACAGATAAAGGGTTGCAAGTAATAAGACAGATAAAGGGTTACCCCGCAAGTAATAAGACAGATAAAGGGTTACCCGCAAGTAATAAGACAGATAAAGGGTTACCCGCAAGTAATAAGACAGATAAAGGGTTACCCACAAATTAAAGATCTTTAGATACAGGGTTGCCGGCACAAAGAATAAGATATCTACAGGGGTATCCTGAATAGACAAGACTTCAGATCATAAACATTTTCAGTAATTTTTCTTACGTGGTTTATCCAAGGAGATGAAATATAAGGGAGAAGTAAGCGACACGGCCCGCCCTACCATGATCTATACAGACGGTACTCCATTTGAAAGAGTTATTAAAAGGTCATCTTTAAATTTCCTAAAGGGACTGAAGAGGATAAATGAAAAGGGGTATTGCTGAAACCTGAGCATTTTAGGAGATGATAGAGACCTATAAGAGTTCTATCTGATGTTCTTGTCTCGAGAAATTGATATAAAACTCAAATGTGTGAGATTTGGTATAGGATTCTAAGATTTAAACAGATATATTCAGCATATGCGCAACCAATCTGAAAACGAAGATATCCAAGAGGAACCTGAAAAACTCCGGTTTGCTCCTTTTATAATTTGAATTTAATATCTTTTTTATTTTTAATACATGTAATTGATACGTGAATATCACGTTTAAGGTCTCGCTCAACTCCTAAAATTGTTAGGTTTTAGCCGTTACCCCCTTTCCTTTTTACTTTACAGTCCCTTTAAATGTGGATATTTGCTAACCATATTTAAATAAAACTGATTTTTTACATTAAACGTTTGTATTGCCAATATTTTTTAATCCCAAATAAGGCCTATTTTTCCCCTGTTTAGTGAATACAATAGCCTATTCTGTATACATGTAATTGTACAGAACGCGGTATTTGTACATATGGCAAATATTTTTTATTCAAATGGAGTACTGTTCGTACAGTCTGCAAAGCATGTATAATCGTATGGTAGGGCGGGCCGAGTCGGTTAATTCTCCTTTTTATTCCACACTCCATAGGTTTATCCCTCTTGAGCAGCCTTTCTTGGTGCACTAGGATTTCTAAAAAATTGGAAATTTTATGTTTTGGTTTTCAGAAAAATATCCAAAATATTAACTAAACACCGTGTGGAATTGGTTTTTTTTCTTAAATTCAACATTTTTTTTGGTAAATTTCCTCCTCTTTCCTAACCAAGTTTTTATTGAGGGTGATCACTCAACATCTAATTTTTATGTACAAATTGTCCGTTTTCATCCCAGTGTACACTCAGTTGGAGAGCAAATAAAAAAGTAATTTACTGAAATTTTTTTGGCCAAATTGACCGAGATTTTTCATTCTCATTAAAGAGTATATTTTTGTTTAAAAAGATGAAGTTGTTAATATATTCTCTGGTCAAATTTGAAATAACAAATATATTTGTAATTATATATTTCAACAGTATCTTGGAAGATCAATATATAAATAAACACAAAAATAATTTAAACTTTTTAACATGTATTATTTAGAGGAGTATTTCAGTTAGAAATATAGCAGTAACAAAATACATTTTTCAGACATAAAAATCATGTTTGTACTCCTCTTCAATATTATTGAGTGGTTTAGGAGTATCTTCTCAAGTACTATGTACCGGAGTAGCAATGTACATGTGTGGTAATTTGAAGTACATATGTACTAAATAAGAATAAGGCACTTTAAAGGCCCCCTTTTACACCTCAGCGAACATTTCACTATCACAACCGTACAGCGTGGCGTACAATAACCGTTTCTGTACAGTGAACATAATACTGTTGAGAGTGGATCACTGTCATAGAGAGAGGCTAATCAGGTTTTGTGACAGTTTACGGGCATTGGATTCTTCTGAGGGACATTCCTTGGAGAATGGGGGGGGGGAGGGTACAGGGGGTCTATTCTACACTTTGTTGATGGTAGCCCCAGTAGGGCTGCTGGAAGTATGTATGGGGAGGATACCGTGGAGAACTATGTGACACAGGGCCGTTACCGTTTCCTTGTCCCTCGTGGTTCGGCGGTATACCGTTCCCGTTGGTGGGTTGGGACAAGGAGGAGACGGGCCGGGTATGAGGAAGGGGGGTTGGCGAGGTAGGCGACAAACTGGTTTGGTCTGAAAATAAAATTATGTAAATGGTTCCGTAGGAAATATAGAAATGTAGAAAGGGCTATTAGCCGCATAATAAAATCTTGAATAAATATATCTAATCTAACCTAAAATTGCAGGAGGGGGAGCTTTACCACGCTTCACAAGAAGTCTAACCGCCGTCCCGCCGTTTTTAATTGTTTCTATCGCCTCTCCATGTGTCATGTTTCTCGTTGATTGTCCATTAATTTCGATTAGTTGATCACCAACTCTCAATCGACCGTCAGCGGTAGCTGGGCCTGAGACATAATTTTTTTAAGTTACTTAGATAACATCCAATTCATGTAATTTCTATAACTTGTGGACCAAAAAATAATCTCTTACAGTGAGAACCAGAAAACTGTGGAATAGGAAGACAACATTATAGAAGTGTTTTTGAGTATATTATCTTGTTACAAAGCAATTAGTGTTACTAGTAACTTGTTAAATTGCTTATCTTTTAGAAACAATTTATGTTTTCTGTTCATTGGACTATTTAAAGTAATACCTTTAGTCTGTAAGTCGCCTTCAAGTTCCTTTTCCAGAGTTTTCTGGTTTTGGAACTTTTAGTATTCTATGCAACATAAAACGTGTAAACCCTATATTCACTTGCGATGAGTTTTGAGAGTTCCTGTACATAACAAACTGAAACATACAGAGTTACCCACAAAGGATGAAACTGTAAAGACGACCGTAAACTTCTGAATTATGACAATCCCAAGGTTAAATTAAGTTGTCGTGTCTTGAACATAGCTTTTTAATGGCTAACTTAATGATTTGGCAAATAAAGAAAAAAGTTGAAGGGACTGTGTACTGTCATCAAGTCTAATCCTTTGTGGGTAACCCTGTATCAACCCTTAATAAGTCACTCACCATCTACTGCCATCCTAAGAACGAATAGCGGCATACTATGGAACTCACGACCCCCCCGGATACTAAACCCGAACCCACGGTTTCCGCGTCCCAGCTCTACAGCAAAATACTGATCCTCGTCCCCCAGGTGGGCACCTACCTCCTGGTCCTCCTGAACATCAAGGGTTAATCTTAAAAAATCAAAACGAATTTAAATAGACTTTATAATCAGCACATGTCATGAACGATTTGCAACAGTATCCTTTTAAGAAAGTTAGTACAAAAATGAGGGGAAAAATACAACTGAATCTTAAAACTAAATTTAAAGGGCATTGTTGTGAATAGTTCATTAGTCTATTACAGAATTGCCATTTAGAAATTCGTGAGCTGTCCCATTTATGTCATGCACGCATCAAAGTAAAATAAAATATTAAAATTTTCTAGAACTAAAAAAAAGAAAATTAGATTTTCATCTGATGCCTCAATGATATTTGTCAAGTTCTAAAAGTTAAAATTAAGTTTGAAATTGCAAAGTTTAGACACAACTTCAAATATTTACTCAATGTCCTAAATAAAACCCCAGTCGGCCTTTCTTTTCATCTTGGAATAGGTTAAGTTTTTTAATCTGACTTCACATGCATTCTTTAACGTTTGATCTTATTTTGAAAACTTTTCCCTACCAGCTTCATCAAGTACAAAATGAAGTGGAAACAGCAAAACAATTTTAAAAAATGTTAAAATCAATCTTTTATCTTTTTTCCATAACAAGCTAAATAGGAATATGTTATTGATCCTTCGCACAGCAAGCCAAGGTATTTATACTAAAGGAAGTAAGAATATATGGATTGTGTGCAATTTGACTCTGACTGCTAATAACTACTTTTATTAAAAAACGCTAAGGTTTAAACAAATTTTCCTGCTGTTTATCTGACTTATACCAGTGCTTGAGCTAGCAGTACAATTAGTCACAGAAAATGTACACAAACCCTATACTTTATATTTAAGCGCTTTAGGTATGCATACAGGATGCATTATAATTAACTAAGGTGCAGCATGCTTAGTAAATAGTTTCCTACGGTATGCTGAAACTGTGTAAGATGTAATGCCATGTCATAATATTAAAAAAGTTATGAATTAAAGTACAGTAATTAAAACACTACAATGTACTCTATATGTTAAATTATTATACTATGGGTTTGTACGGAGGAATCCATGAGAATACAGGGTTACCCGCAAAGGATGAGAGAAGATTGTACGGAATTTGTTACATCTGTTTTCTTGTATTCAGGGTTCCTTGTAGTCCAAAACTGGCATATATCTGTGATTAATATTTCAGTAAACAACCAGAGTACTCAATTGAATGAGGGAGGGAGTCCAGAGTTCCTCAAATAGTAATCACCGCCACCCAAATCTGTTTTGCGGCAAGCGCGCTCCTCAATTGGTAATCTCCACCACCTCAAATAGTAATCAGCCCAAAAAAGCATAAAATTAAATCGTTTATTTCTTAGAAATAAGACCATATTGACCTCTTTTAATGGCCCTATGGTGTACAATATTGTTAAAGCTTTCTTTATTGCTCCTTAGTTTCGAAAATAAATCAATAAATATGCCACACTAAGTGCTAGAAATATATTACGTTTTTTAGTTTCAAGTTTCGCTTTAAGAATGTTTGCGGCATTTTCCTCTGAATGTTGTTTTAAACTCCTTATATAGAGAGGAAACTTTAACCCATTATTAGTGGACTAAATACCTCATTTTAAGTAGTTGGTGTGATGAGACTAATTTTTCAAAATTTTATGTTCTTTCTATGCATATAATTAGTTTTGTTGTAGATGTTGAACTCGAATAGGCGAATACAAAAATCTAAACACTGTAAAGGTTTTTTGAAAATATCTTTTAAATGGAGATTGATATTACTTTGGGCGCGATGAGATAATTTTTAGTAAATTTTAAGTACGTCCTTTCTATGCATATAATTAATTAGTTTTGTTGTAGATGTTGAACTCGAGTTGCAATACAAAAATCTTAACACTGAAAAGGTTTTTTGAAAGTATCTTTTAAATGGAGATTGATGCGCGATGAGAAATTTTTTAGTAAACAGGCAACCCGACCTTTTTTGTATCTTGACGCCAATCATGAAATGCAGTCATCAAAGTGGCGAATTGGATTTAAGATTCGGCTAAAATAAACTGTGCCTTGATTCTCAGTTTTTGTTGACCAAACAAATCTGAAAATAATTTGAAAATTTAGTTTAAGTCAATACAGATACCATAAAACCCCAATAGATGTCGAAAATTGTGTTAAAAGTGCATTAAATTCAAATCACAGAAACCAAAATTTTACGGTGATTACTAATTGAGGTGGTGGAGATTACCAATTTAGGAGCGCGCTTGCCGAAAAACAGATTTGGGTGGCGGTGATTACTATTTGAGGAACTCTGGACTCCCTCCCTCATTGAATACAGAAACCAAAAACCAAGGTTCAAATCGCCATATTCCTAAAGTTTTGGGTCGTCTTTACAGTCTCATCCTTTGTGGATAAACCTGTAGTTCTGAAGTACATTAACACGTGCTTTTATAATTCTGTAAAGGAATGCTGAATCATGTTCAATGTTATAGCATGCTGAATACGTTTGATGTCATAACATGCAGATTACGTCATGCAACATTAATAATGATCACTGGCAAATTTTACAGCATGCCAATATATCTAGGATTTCAGCATGCAGAGTGCAGCATGCTAAAAGATGAATTAAGAACAAACATGCTGAACAATATTTTATTAAATATTATTATTATATATTTGAGCAATAGCATGCTGGTATAAAGTTTATGATAATCTGCTCCACTGTATACAGAGATAGTTAAATTGAACCGGGAAAATCAGAATCTTAAAAGGTTCCCCTGGAGGACCAGAACCCTCCCTCGTGTCGCCAGATCTGAGGGAATCAACCATTAGCAAGACATCTTCAAGATTGTTTAAAGAAAAATAAAATAATAAAATAAGAAGAAAAACAAAATGGCGGATATTGTGTATACCTATTATGGGGTAAAGATGCGAGGGATGATGTAAGGGAATCGGCGGGAGGAAGAACGGGTCGAGCCCAACCCGTCACCATAGAGCCCGTTGAACTCTAAAACGTTTGTTACTACAGGGTTCAATACATTCATAAATTCTTTAAATATTTTAAGCAAAAAAAGAAAAGGGACAGAATGGAGAAGTTTAAACAACAACAAATACATCAGCAACCGTTACAACTCGAACCCCGAACAATTGGGCCTTCTCTTTTTAACTACTCGTCTGGGCCTACTCGTCGTCTATATCGTCCTAATTTCTTATTTCACTTTACAACTAGGGCCAGCTACATTTCTGGGTCGAAAAATCCGTATGTCAGATAACCCTTAGTTCCGTTTCCTCTAGCGTGAATGAGGAAGAACAGTAAAAGAGAAGAATCTAGTATTCCAACCTATTCTTGATTAATGAGATCTTATTCTAACTTTATCCACTTTTCTTAAATAACTTCAAATAGTTTCAGTAACCTCCTAATCACAGGCCCCCAATTTTTTGGTTCTTAAATTCAATCCCAGGATCCCGATTCTCCAGCATTTTCAATTTAATTAAATCCCTCTGCTAGCCCTCAATCTAATATAACGCTTCACCATGGTTTTTTTTGGTCGAGTCGAGTGTTTCAGTTTTCGGGGAAACCGGGAGAGGGGGGGAAGACATTCTATCCCGTGTCCCAAATTTCTGTATTGTTGTATTTCCTATTCCATGTAAAAAATGTGACCCATGTACCGATTATTTGTACATATGAAACCAAGAAAGTTTGGTTGGTGCGACCTGACATGTTTTAAGTGTATCAGAAGGGTGAAAATGTATTTGTGTTTTTATGTACTTTGTACACCGTACTCCCACCCAACTGTGCATAATGTGTGCCAAGTGTGGGGAACGTCTTCGGAATATAAATATATTCACAAAACATAGAAATTTGTATAGATATATTCATCTGTGAGTAAATATATTCGTCTGTGAGTAAATATTTCTATTTGTAAGGAAATATATCTATGTGAGAAAATGTATCTATCTGTGAAATAATATAATTATCTGAGAGAAAATATTTCTATCTGTGAGAAAATAATTCTATCTGTGAGAAAATATTTCTATCTGTGAGAAAATAGTTCTATATGTGAGAAAATATTTCTATCTGTGAGAAAATAATTCTATCTGTGAAAAACAATTCTATCTGTGAGAAAATATTTCTATCTGTGAGAAAATAGTTCTATCTGTGAGAAAATATTTCTATCTGTAAGAAAATAATTCTATCTGATAGAAAATGTACATCTTCTGTAAGATAATATTTCCCTCTGTAAGAAAATAAAATACAACGCTATGAATAACTGGGGATATAATTCATCTTATTATGAATAAAAACAAAAACTGAAATATAAAAATGTAGGAAAGGACAGAACTAGAAGATTAGTGAATACATGCAGGCTTAATCTTACCCTATGAGAAGTAGAAGCAGTGCTAGATGTATCATCTGAAACATAAAGAATAAATTGAAGATATAATTCCGCGAAAAAATCTGATTTCCAATGTTAATAAAGGATAAATAATTTCCGAAGCACTGACTTTAATCAAGCCCTCTATCATTCTAAGATATCTCAGAGGCAAGTGAACATTCAACAGCAATTATTGAAATCATGTCATAGATGCATTAATTGGATCTGAAGCTTAATTAATATGATCAGCACAGATTTGGGAAAGTTATTAAACACACAACTTTTAAATTCCAATATTATATTATGAGACTTAAAGGGAGTGTTCGCGTAAAACAAAAACAACGCTTCCTTTAAAATCCAAAAAACTATCAATCTTAAGGGAAAAGGGAATTGAAACGATTCTGAGTTCAAATATGATAAATAAAGTTTACTTTTAGTGCTACAAACTCAAATTTTCTATATAAAATTATCTTACATATTTTATAGTATCAAATATCTAAGGTCTATGTCATTGGCTTGCAAAGGTATACGGATAAGAAAATCAGAGTTTGTGAAATTACTTTTTAATTAATTTCATAATAATCAATATTTACCTAAAGGAGGACCCACTGTCAGTGTTACACTATATCCACTCTCCTTGATAATATTAATAATCTTCTCATGGTGAAGAGTGTTAATATCAACATGGTTGACCGCTAGTATTCTGTCTCCAACCTGGAGCCGACCACATCTCTCAGCTGGAGAACCTATAGTAATTAAGAGGGTTAGTGGAGTGGGAGTACACTTCAGATGGGAATACTTGGAGTACATTTAAGATTGGAATACAATTTAAGATAGCAGTACATTTTAAGATAGGAGTACATCTTAAGATTGGAGTACAACAATTAAGATTTTAGTACATCTTAAGATAAGAGTACACTTAGATAGAAGTACATCTAAAGATAGAAGGTGATGGAGATGGTGTAGGCATATGGGATACTTTGAAAGAATTAGTTAGAATCCATAAGAACATAGAAGTGTAGGGGACTGGTAGGGAAATAATAAAGATGTTAGTAGAAATATGATTTAAAATCGCTCTCCCCCAGCACAAGCTTTTTTCATTTCTTCACCTGGAATAATCCTGCCTATGGTAGAACCAGCCCTGGATACACTAGAGATAATGACAAATCCAAACCCTTCGTTTTCTAGGCGGGATACAGTTACGTCGTAGGGGTAACCCTCTCGGTAACCTTCTAAAATAATAACATATAAAGAAAAATACTGTTTAAAAGAGCCTCCTATCGTTGTAATTTCTAGCGACCTTTCATTTAAAAGAAAGAGGGGGATGTCTGATAAACAAGGATACCCTTTAAACCTTCGCCACAGCAAATATTGTCAGAATATCGAATTATTTCCAATTCTGATCTCTCTCTTTTTGAGACATCCGGATTTTTTGTGCAATTTCTTGCTCATTGCTATTTTGAATGAGGTTTTACGGGTACTGTTGTGATTCTGGCATGTAACTATTTATTTGGAAGGTCTATTGAAGGCCCTTTAGAAATTTCAACTTTTTGATATAAAAATGTGTTCTTGTTTAAGGCATAACAAACAAGTTTTAATTTAAATGTTTGTTTAAGAGCAATATTAGCCTTTTAAGATCATTTATTGTCCGACTTTTTCTATCTAAGCTAACACATTGCCAATTTTTTAGTTTCCTTTTTGTCAAAATTGTGAATTTTTATCTCAGCAAGATCTCTTATTCCAAGAAAGTTCATAAAATCAGATGTGAAAAAACGAAAATATTTATCTGGCCGTTTTGCAAAAAACTTGCATAAAGGAAAACTGACCTTGTCTTCGTCTGATAGTAAGCTGAACCTGACCCCTCTGCGCCGCACTACCCATCATCTCCACTACAACATGATGGGATGCTCCCAGCACAGAGTGACCATCAACAGCGACGATCTCGTCCCCTGAGAAGAGCCGGCCGTCCATGTGGGCTGCGCCGCCGGAAACAATATGACCGATGGAGACCTGTACAACATTCTAAATTAGATTGGGTTAGAAATTTCAACCCAAGATAAAGGTTGAACCAAATTCTGCTCCAACATTTCTTAACAGTCACATAAAAAAAACACAAAAAAACTTTAATTATTTGTATTAGTATTTCTGTATTAATACGGTGGTAAGCGATTATATAAATATAATGAAGACGACTTTCGATTAAAATTTTAATTTATATCAAGCCGTGAACAGCAAGGATACAAAAAAATATAAAATAAGACCAGCTGTCAAGTAAAAAAACTTCTCTTTAATTACTTGTAAACTTGTCATTCGAAAAAAAGCTTGTTTACAATGAAAGCTTAAAATTAAAAAGTCGTCTTCATTATATTGGTATTATCGCTTACCACCGTATAAAAACCATCAATCGTAAGTTTAAAATTCCAAGTGTAGATTTTTAAAGCTTACTGAAACAAATAATGAAAAAAAAAGGCAGAGGAACAAAAGTAGCTTTACAATTTACAACCCTTTAAGTTAAACACACGACCAAAATACTGATTCTAATTCTAAAGAAAAAAATTAAGGAAACATTTAAGATGGAGGTAAATCTTCTAAAACGGTAATTTTATCAGCACATCTCTTTCGATTAAGTTTAGCATAAAAAAACTAAAACTTATGTTCAAAGATGTATTATTATATTTACCTGAGACCCCTCCTCAGTTCCTCCAACAATCCTAAACCCGAACCCGGAGTCGTGTCGGAGAAGAACCACAACCATCTCTAATTCTCCGTCCCTTCTCCCACTCCAACGCATGTTATTGGATAATTGATCAGACTGTTCAAAACTAGATGAATCTTTCCTTCCTCGTGGTAAGGATCCGGCTCTATATCCGTTCCCGTTCGGACTATATCCCTGTACCTGCGGAGCTGCCGGATAGTCTCCGTTGTATCCAGAGTAACCGTACCCAGAGTCATATCCGTTCGGTAGAAACCCGTTCTGATGTTGGTAGTTGTAATTGTACTGATATTGGGGTTGATCTAGCTCCCTCCCGGGGGAGTGGGATCTCGGAGCAGGGTGTCCCTTTAATCCAACCATACTCAACTGCTCCGAGAGCATGTCGAAGGATCCATGTTGCTCCGTTCTACCTCCGACACCGAGGGAAGCGCGAGAAAAATCGTTTCTTGAGAACGGGGACAAGTTCTGGTTAAGTTCTCCGTTCCAATTTTTCTGCGCCATATTACGAGTATCAACAATGGGAGTTTTGGGACGCATGGGAACTATCTCCTTCTCCTGTGTGGCAAATAGCTCCGCCGTCGGAGTTTTAGAGCGGAAGAGAAACCCTGATTTCGGTCTCATTCCGCCGTTCTCTTCCTTCTTTTTGAACTTATTCTTGGTGAGGTTGAGAGAATTACCTCTTTGTATTGTTATGGCGGCCTCTTGGCCTCGCGGACAGTCTTTAAGAACCTGAACCACGTTCGTATGGTTCATATTCTGTACGTTTATATTATTTATTTCAACTAATATATCACCTTCATTTAAATTTTTACACCTAGGTCGGTCCAAAATCTTTTTAACTTTTTGTCCGAAAACGCTATCTGCAATTGTAAATCCAAATCCCATCCCCCCTTTCACTATTGGTATAGTCACGTGATCCTGGTTTCCGAATCTAGGGTCATCCGCGCCCCCAGATATATCTAATCCGTTCATAGAGGGTTCAAGGAGTAAATCAGCACTTCCGGGACGCATTCTCTCTTCTAAACCGCTCTGTGATCTCCACATATCTGGCATTGATGCTGTTCCATCGTGTTCAGTTCTATAGGCAAAGTTGATCAATTCACAAAAAAAAATTATTTCATAATTTAAATTAATGAAATGCGATTGGACAAGGAGGCCATACAAAGCTTAATCGAAGTTAAATTACCATAATTATAAATCTACGAGGGGGCTTCAGTGTAAAGATTTTAAAAAATTAGGACTGGGAGACAGTTAAAACTTCTGAATTGTCAAATCTTGTTCCTTTGTTTGTCCAGATGGTTCCAATCCCCTTGGTCGGGTGAGTTGACCGCCACCGTCGTTACAATCTCCGTGTTTGGGTCATCCGGGTCAAAGGGTAGAGGGTAGCCCCGGCACACGTCCAGCTTCACCACCTCGCTAGGGTTGATGTTCTGGAACATGGAGACCATGTCGTGGTGGGTGAACCCCAGTACACACTGCCCGTTCACGAACACCAATACATCCCCTCCACAAATATAATTTTATTTAGTTGCTAATATATATTTTAATAACTTTTTTCACCTAAGAACGCAAGAACATTTTTTAGTTTTGTTGTTAATAATTTTTTTAAAAAATGTTGGAGAAATATATGAATTTTTGAAGAGCTGTAGAAAAGTTGACATGATTTATCTAAATATTCTTGCTTTTTTTACGCCTGAATTGTTAGTATTTATTGTCATCAATTAAATAACAATTGTTGCCCAATCCTTTAATACAATTTTCTTCTTTTAATATTGCTTAGAATAATGTTTTGTGTACCCTCACAATTTGTAAAACTTGACGTTTTAAGACTTTCTGTTTACTATTACATATTATTATTTAAATATGAACTATAAATCCAAGAATAATGAAGGTTGTCTTGTAACTGTTTAAAGAGAAAGTAGACTAAACTTTCGACTAAACTTTCTATGACTAGCTGTATGTGAATTGAGCATGTCCCTCTCTAAATTTAAGGTCATTTAAGATTCCGAGACAGACCCTTTAAGGAATATAAGAAATAATGAAGTATTAATTTACCCTCTTGTTAGAAATATAAAAAATATAAATAAAATTTTTTTACCTGTCTTTAATCGTCCGTCCAGCCATGCAGGACCGTTCGGGACGACGGACTTTATCTGCAGAAACTCTTCTTCAGAATCGTCGCCGCCGACGATTGTGAAGCCGAGACCACGTGTTGATTTGACTAGTTTCGCCTGAAATATCCAAAAATTGAGAAGACCATAAATCAAGTCCAAGAATTTATAATAACAGATGCAATATTTCATAATTCAATTTCTGAAGATGGCAAACATTACTAACAAAATAGGATAAAAATTTTATTTTATTTTAACGATCCAAAATAAAACTTTTTAGAACAAAAATTATAACAAAATCTGTAAATTAAAATGATTTATGTATTTTAATAATTTATGACTTTTTTGTCAATAAAATTATAAATTTTACCTGCAGCCGCTCTCCTCTGAGAAGACCAGGGTCCCGGGTAAAGAAAGGCCGATCATCTAAAATAATAATTACTAATTAAAAAAAATATTTTTAATACATTCTCTAAAATCCTGAAGGAGAACAAATAAAATGACAACATTTTTGTTCAACAACCTTAGGCCAAAAAAACTGATACTCTTGTTTACAATTAAAATGTTTTAAAACCGTGGTCTGAATTTTATGCTTACTGTAACTTTTCTGAAAAAAAAAATTTAGTTAGAATATAAATGATAATTGGAAAATATTAAGTTCTTGATTTGAGTAGAAACCGGGACTATAGATTACTTAATCAAATACAATAAAAGAAAAACTGCTACGGATCCAGAATAATAGGATAATTAGGTAAAAAAAAATACTATTAACAGTTAGTAGATTTTTAAACAGCATATGCATTATGCAATCAAAGACATAAATGCAGTCAAATGAAAAATGAATTGTTAAAAACAGTGTACATTGATGGCATGCATTGGGCTAATAGTATGCACTGAAAATAACAGAACCAAGAAGATTATTTTGTGGAAAACGGCATGCATGAAAACCAGTAAATGCACGAAGTTTGGAGCATGCATAGTTAAGAACATGTTATCAAGATGAGGCGTGAAAGAACATGCAGACATAACAGATTTCCTGCCAGGAGTTTAAGAACTGTGAGGTTGAGTTAATCCTACTGCAGCCATTAATTTAAAGAGCAGTAAAACTAGGTTTCTATACTTTAACAACTAACATTACTGTTTTGTTTATCTTGCAGAAGCGCAGATCGTTAATCCGCCAAATTAAGTCACTGTTCAGGATTCTGGATTAAACATTTTTTTTTTTCAACTTCAATTTAGATTGCAGGACAAAAAAAGATTTGAAGGAACCTCCGATTTTAAGTGTGGCATCTTTGATTCACAATGGTACACATAAAAACGTAGTCTGAATAAGAAAGAATGAAATATTCATCTTTTTCTCTCTGAAAATTGATTACTTTCAATTGAGGCTTTCCTGTAAGTGACTTACGAATTCTTGCTACAAACCCAAATGAGAATTAAACAATTTTCGAGCAAGAAACTGACATCTTTCGCATTTTTGATTCGATAAAAGTTTAAAGGGTAATGAAGCTGTAATTACTGTAATTAAAACGATAGCAGGTTAACCAACATTTTATTTTTATAAATTGTTTTTCACCTTTCCTACTTTCTCGCTTTTAATTTGTGGACCTTGACCAGTTTTCAAACCCTTTTCTCTCTCTCTCTCTCTAAACCTATGCATAAAGAGCCCAGGCCTGCTGAAAACACTAGTTAAACAAGGTCCTATGGCTCTAGTATAATATTTGCATACAAATTGGTAAAAATGTTGAATACTGTTCAATCTTTACTATCCTCTATATATACACACTATATCCAAGCATTGTTTTCAAATATTAAGACAATTCTGGTAAATTCTATTGTAAATTGTATTGTAAATTGTATTGTAAATTATATTGTAAATTCTATTGTAAATTCTATTGTAAATTCTATTGTAAATTCTATTGTAAATTCTATTGTAAATTCTATTGTAAATTGTATTGCCATTCCAAAAGGGGTAAATATGGGAAAAATTAAAGTTTTTACTCAAAATTAAATTGAGATTTGTTTTGGAAACTTGACATTTATTTTAGGGGTGTTAATTTTCTCAAAAAATCATTTTACTTCCCCCTCTTTCGGAAATCATTTTCCCCAAAAGTAAAATATGCTTTTTATTTTCTTATATGAATTATTCATGAATTGGAGAAAATAAATGAATTTGTTGATTAAAAGTATTATAAAGAATGAAAAAAGGAAAAAAGTTGCCTTTTTATGTCCAATTCCCCCCCCCCCCAAAAAAAAAAAAAATTACCATCTCTTATTCCCCAGGGTAAGGGATTCTAAAAAATATACTTCCCTGGTGTATTTTTATAAAAAGGGGAGCTAGATTAATTATAGATATCGCCTAGATTTAATTTCATTACAGATCTGATACTACGCACAATAGCAAAAATGAATCAAAATAAACAAAAAACAGAAAAACAGAAATGGGGGACGGAGAAATCATGCAGATTCAAGCATAACCTGAACATGAACAATGAGAACAGAGTGAGCACTGATTATCATCTTCTTCAGTGATAACACTAGGAGTGAGAGGAGGGGGCAGATCCAATGTATTAGGTTTGGATAAAGGCTGAATTGGAACGGGATAAAGAAGGTTGTTATGTGATTGGTATTGAAGGTTTGGGGTTGAGTAATGTGGATGTATAGACGAGTATTGATGATGTGAAGTAGATGTTTGTGAATAGTTAACAGGGTTTTGAGTAGGGGGGTGTGAAACAGTTTTAGGGACTGATGAATTATATTGTAGGTTTATAACCCAGTTCTTTGAAATAATATCAATCTTAATTCATAAATAAATAAGATTTTTAGATTAAATATTAAAGGAAAAAAACATAATTTAGATAAGATTTAATTCATTGATAATTTCCTTAGTTCTTGGGTCATACTTGGATTGCAGTATTTCATTGCCTAATGTCAAAGCTTTATATGATTTGTCAGCTTAAAGGGACAGTGAGCGTAATTTCAAGTGACCTTCCATGCAAAAATTTCAATTCCCGATTCACAACAATACCCTTGATTTCCTCCTTCGCAAGAAATGCACAGGTCACTTTTACAGGAAACCGTAAATGAAAGTAAACATTTTAAAGAAACAATGACATTTAGGTCTAATTCATACTTGATCAGACAAAGCTTTTAAGGTTACCATTGTATATCGGACATTGCCATCTTTGCTTGGAGGGTCAAAAGAAATTTACTATTACAGACCCTATTTGAGAAATAGTAAATTTGAAAATATTATTCCAAATTAATCAACCTTGTCCTCACAAAATCAAAAATGTTTCAAGAATAAATGGAATAAATTCCTTTTGATTGCTTTCATATTTTCAATCCTAATAGTTTTTCAAAATTGGGAAAATATAAAATTTTCAACAGTTTAAATAAATGCAACCATTTCATCTTCTCTATAAGTTTTCTTTGACATTTTTCTGACAAATCTTAAGTCCTACTGGGGAAATCAAGGCTGTGCTGTGCAAGTTTTCTGCTTTCTACATTTCTGTTTCTGCTCTCGGAGAGTTTCTGTGTTGACAGTTGACAGCTGGGGGTTGAGGGAAGACCAGCAAACTTAACTGTTTTGTACATAGATGAAGGAAATCTTCGAGGTAACGTTTGACAAACTATTGGTAATATGTTCAATTTTTTCAATCAATAAGATTTTAGGTAAAGCTTGATTTATTTAATTAAAGGGACTGTACGCGTAATTTCAAGTGAACCTCCATGCAAAGATTCTATGTCCAATTTACAATGGTGCCCTTTGAATTTAAATAATGTTGAGAACTGTTTAGTTTCAATTGGGGTTTATTTAAAAAAAGTGACTTGCACATTTTGCAGAAAAACGGTGGAATAAAAACGTTCAAACCACGAGAAACGACTTTATCTTCCACATTATTGATCAGATAAAGGTTTCAAGGGTATCTTGTAAATTGGTTATTGTCATCTTTGCAAGGAGGGTCACCTAAATTTCACTTACACTCCCTTTAAGAAAAAAATGTTGTGGAAATGAACTTTCCTCTGTGAACGCAGGGCGATGATAAATCTCTATTCAGAGTGTTCAGTTTAGGGCTGTTATAGGTGTTCAAAGTTGACAGCTGTTCCGTGCTCCGGGAGTACAGGTTTCTTCTCATGAATCCAGTATTATTCAAGGATTGAGGGAGAGGATTTCCACCAAGATTGACAACTCCATTAGCCCCCGAAAATCTAATTGTAGGTTTAGTATTGTGAACAAATTCAGTTGGCAAACACTCAAATCCTGGACCATTGTTATCATCTTCTTTGGTAGATTGAAGTCGGGTTGGATTTGATTTGAAAGACCCGAACTTTTGACAGGTACATGATGTTTGACTGAATTATAGAAATGCAAACAGGATAATTATACAGCAAAGTTATACAGCTCCATACTGAACTGTATGTACATCAAAGCGGTAAATTTTATGTTAATGAATTAATTATTCAACCCAGTTTGTAAACCTAGAGTTGGTATCAAAAGATCCCGAAAATCGAGAACAGGCACAATCCACAGCCTCCAGACTAGCAATTATTGTTTTTCTTCTTTCCCTTCATTTTCAATATTTTCATGCGAATTGAGAAGCTTAAAGGGACTGTGAGCATAATTTCAATTTACCCTGCGTTCAAAGATGCCAACGCCCGATTCAAAAAGGTATCCTTAAACCCTTTATCTGGTTAATAATGGGGAAGATATTGTTGGAGAGACTCCACAATAAAAAAAAAAATCAGTTTTCAAAATGAATAAATATTGATATCTATTTCACACGAGATCAGACAGAACTTTTAAGGAGTGTGGATCGGGTATTGTCATCTTTGCACAGAGGCTCACTTTTAGTTACAATACAGTCCCTTTAAGAATTTACTTTGTTGTGATGGGTGCATAGGCGGTTTTAAGGTTGGTATGTTCGTTTGTAACCCCGGAGATAATCCATGGGTTGAAGTGGATGCACTCACTAATGCAGTTGGATTGATCCAGATAAAAACCAAGAGAAATGTTAAGCTTTACTCTGCATTCCAAAGATTTAGATCGAAACTTTCATGCAATATTTTCTTCACAGTATTTTATAAACTCCATAAATATTGAAAGGACACCTAAAATAATTATCCGAATCTGATTTGGTGATATCGTCCAGACTTTTTAATCTTCTCCTGTACTTGTAATTCATTCCAGATCTTGAATGAAACCCTCTTTTACAGATTCAAACTTGGTATGATGATGGACATTAATCCTAACCTATTATGTGCAATTCCTTGTTCTGCTTCACAATTGACAGGGGTGTATATTTTTAAGAATTACAAAATGTATTTGTTTTTCCTAAAAAGCATTTATTTTTCACAAATCAACTAAAAAGAAAACCCTGAACAAATTACAAAAATGCCTTATTTCTGGCAGGGGGGGGGAATGATTTTCAAAACAGAGGAGAGGGAATGACTTTTTAGGAAAATATACACCCCTGAATTGTTTTCACTCCAACCCCCCAAAAAATCTTGAGTAAACTGCATACAGTGCACCATTGGACAGTTGCAACACAGTTTTCTGATTCTTCATACAATTTGGAAATATAACATGAACAAAATAAATGTTTTTCTTTACTCAACCCATTCTGGACAAAACATTCCTCGTTTCATTCAAAAATGTTGAAAACAAGGAATCTAGAAAGTTGAGAAAACAGGAGAAATAAGGCTGGTTGGCAGTGTTATCTAGCATGCTAATTGTTTTCTTCAGCTCCGGGCTTGTCTCTGTTTTTGCACAGGCCGAAGAATATATCTTTATATATGCATTCCTTCAGGAGGGTGTCCAGTTACCATAGATATATAGATAGGAGCTCTGTTAAACGCTTGAATATATTATATATCTAAGAAGGATGAGATGGGGACCCCCTGGTGGATTTTAATCTCTACAGTTTTGATGGATTCATATGAATATTTAGTTCATGTTATTATCCAACCATTATAAATCAAACGGATATTAAATATTTAGTCTAACCACGACCATTTTGCATGCTCTAGATACCTATTGCAGTTTTCTAAACTGAAAAAATGCATTATTCTAGATACATGCACACTGCACTAGATACATTGATGCTTTACAGCAGGTTTCATTTTCCTAGAGATAAGCTGCTGAAGCTTGAGAGTTTGAGTGGTGAGGGAGGTGGTAAAGGAGAGGGGTGAGGGGAATATGGTGGGTGAGAGGGATGGGAGGGATAAGGAGGGCGTTACCATGGGTCTCATTGGAACACAGCAGAGACCTGGATGTATATAATATCAAGAACTGATCTGCATATATCTTTTTTGGAGGAGAATAAGAGAAACCCGTGAGAAAATGACAATTTGAATACAAAATGAAGTAATGTTGAAAAAACGGAATGATGACAAAAACAAACACTGTTTAATAGATTGAATGCATGATGGTAGACGTAAAGGAAACAGCATAGTAGACTGAATGATAATAGAAGTCAGAAAGTAGACAGAAATGAGAGTAGAATTAATTCTAGTGGAGTGCATGACAAATGCAGAATGATGGTAGAAAGTAGGAAAAGTAGACTGAATGATGGATGTTGAACAATAGTAGACAGAATAATGGTAAAATGTAGAACGAATGGTAGATAAAGATGAGATAAGGTAGAAGGTAGGATGAATAGTAGATAGAATAATGGTAAAATGTAGAACGAATGGTAGATAAAAATAACATAAGGTAGAAGGTAGGATGAATAGTAGACAGAATAATGGTAAAATGTAGAACGAATGGTAGATAAAAATAACATAAGGTAGAAGGTAGGATGAATGGTAGACAGAATAATGGTAAAATGTAGAACAAATGGTAGACTAAGATGAGATAAGATAGATTTATATTAAATTCTTAATCCTAAATCCGCTACGTGGAAACACTTTCCTTGGAACAAGACAATAGACCAAGTTTTAAATTCAATTGTGCACAGAATACATTGGAGTAAATTTAGCTTCAACTGAATACAATACAACAGGGCGCAGTAAATACAATTTACTTAAACATTTACTGGTTCAACAATATGCTCAAATTTAGGCTAAATGCATCAACTTTGCTGTTAATAGGAAAGAGCTATTGGAATAATAGTAAAAAAATATGCATTTGTTTTTTTTTCAGATTTTGATTTTATCCTTAACAGTTAAATCTAGTGAATGTATAAAGTTGCAGACCACACTTTGAAATATCCAAGGCACGAGAAAATCTAGTGAATGTATAAAGTTGCAGACCACACTTTGAAATATCCAAGGCACGAGTAATTCTAGTGAATGTATCAAGTTGCAGACCACACTTTGAAATATCCAAGGCACGAGTAAATCTAGTGAATGTATCAAGTTGCAGAACACACTTTGAAATATCCAAGGCACGAGTTTTTATCCTTTGTGATTTTCACAACTGGGTCATTACAAAAACTACGTTTATGAAAAAGCAAAAAAGTCGTGACCCATGTTTGTTGGGACACCCTGTGTATTTTGTTCTGAGTAAAAGATTTGAAATATTAAAGTTTCATGTGAAGCAAGTACAAAGAGGTTGAGAGTGCGGTCACTACAAAAACCGATGACCAACGTTTTATATTAGTTTACAATGATTTTCAATCTCTAAAGATTTTCTGGTAAATCTGAAGATTTATTGCTTACAGGAGATACTAGCTTTTTCTCATTAAGACATTACAGCCATTGTTAAAGAAATTAATTAGAAGCTCTAACATTTAATAAACATTTTAATTAAAAGAGTTTATAATGCGTATTTTGCTGGTGTTTGAGTTCATTTTTTAAATAAATTTTGTCCGTAAATCAATGAACAATGTAATGAGACTGTAGAGGTAATTTTAAGTAGTGGTTAGTTAAATTGAGAACGGTTCCCTTTAAGTGTTTATCTCAGGAAAAATGTAGACGATAGCATTTTAAAAGGCTGAAGTAGTGTCCAATTCTGATAAATTTCCTTCTTTTTCTCCTACTGCGTGAATGCACAGATCACTTTTATAGAAAACCAAAAATGAAACTTATCAACTATTTATAGAGAAAAAAAGATAAAAGTTCGAGGGGAAACATTGTGAATTGGCGATGACACTCCAACAAGGTCACTTGAAATTACGTCTGCAGTCTCTTCAAGTTTTCGACTGTGGTTCCTTTAGTAAAATATATTTTACGAGTATTACAGTCGAATTTGATTTAAATATCACTTTTGAGCACAAAAGGATAGAAAAGAGGAAATATGAATGAGAATTTATCTGAAGGGTGCAGGGAGTGCAGCCAGATGGGGGGGGGGCGATCTGCCATTTTAGACAATAAAAGAATTGAAACATATGAAAGTTATGGAAGGAACCCCGAATTCAAGAAAAATTCTAACGGCACACAGCAGTTTCGTTTTATCAACACAAAATTCTTCAAATATGTAAATTTACTTCCCCCCCATTTTACAATTAAGTCAATAATAGAAAATATTCAAATTTCGTGTGAATTCTATTCTTCAAAGGGAAGTTTTAAAAATATTTATATTGCCAATAATCCGGTAAAATTGAAAAGATTTATTGAATAGAAAAACATGGTTGAACAGCGCTTGAGCAATGTGCATTTAGTGCTTAATAAAATCCATTTTTCATTTTCAGTTGAGTTTACAAGATTTTACTTAACACTGAAGTTAGCTACACAACGCTGTAGGCCACTAAATTAGTTTTGAAATTTAAGGTCTAAAAGATACTTTCACAAGTTTGTACGTAAAATTTGCTTATTAAACGATATGTTTAAAATAACGGAATGTCAAGGTCGATTTCTTTGCAGAAAATTTCCCGCTCCTTGCATATCACTCCATGTTAAATTTATTAAAGTTTTTGCACAGATCCAGCATACAGAAGTTCTTAGACAAATATTACTGTACATTTTTATAATTCAATCTTCTAAATTATATATTTATTCTCATAAGCATCTTTCTGTTAAAATTAATGAAAAAAGATTTCAAGAGAAATAAAAAACTTTGATACACAACTTTTTTGGCAAATATTTTTAATGATAGAGAAAGAAGAAATAAGATTTAAGCAGCCCATCACCATAAACACTGTACTTTGTTGTACTGTACAGTTCAATATCTAAAAACTGTACTTCGTTGTACTGACAGTTCAATATCTAAAATTTTTTATTTTGTTGTACTGTACAGTTCAATATCTAAAAACTGTACTTCGTTTTACTGTACAGTTCAATATGTAAAAAATGTACTTCGTTGTACTATACCAATATCTAAAAACTGTACTTCGTTGTACTGTACAGTGTACAGTTCAATATCTAACAAGAAATTGTGCTTATCAATATCTAAACCAAAGTGCATGTTTGCATGGCGAATCAAGAAGTGATTTTGTACAAAATAACTCATCTACACGTACTTCAATGTTGTTAGTACTCAGTAATGTACACAAAATAACCCTTTAAGAATAGAAGTACATGCTGACTTACTTTCTGGTTTGCTAGGTCTGGGATAGGTTGAAGGGGCGGGGGGAGGTGAGGGCGGAGATCGCAGAACAATTCCATCTAACAATATTCTATTAGTTTTTATTCGGAAATCCTCTCTGTAACATTTGAGGAAACAATAAATATATACATCTTGAAAATCCAATAAGCAGAAAAATCCGAGAGTTTTAAAAAGAAAGAAATCCATCAAAAACATCAAAAGAAAATAAAAGAAAAACAAATAGCTAATGTTTCTATCTAACTTTTAATCTTTTGGAACAACTAGAGATATATTTTTACTCTCAAACAAATGGAAAACAAATAAACTTGCTCAAAAATTATGATATCAAAATACTCAAGATATAAGTTAAGATAATATTATTAGTGTCTACAAAAATAAAGTCCAAAGTATTATACAGTGCGTAGGATCCACACATCCAGATACAAGGGTTAAAATATCGACAAACAAATAAAAATATTTTGCTCTCAAACCCCAAAGGTGAAACGTTGAAAAAAAAAGAATTATCAAAAAGAACCAGAATAGTTCATCAAGTTTTAGCTTAAAAATAATTAATTTTAAGTAATCCAATTTAAATAAAATTCTTCTTCAGTATAAAAAAATCGGCAAATCGTAAAGAAATGTCCATGATCTGGATCCGGATCCATTTTTACCCGTGCGGATCTTAAAGCACTGGTATTATATTCATATAACTGTAATCGGAGGAAGGATTTGCAGAGAATTCTGGAAGAAACCGTTAATCCAACTAAATTGGAAGAATAAAGTAAAAGAGCTCCCAAAAATTCACCATCCCTCCTAAACCTCTAAAATAATTCATGTATTTTCCCAGACACTCAATTTACATGAAATGAACGCAGAGACTAATGATTGGTTCTGCAAGCCTATTTCTCGAATGTATATTGTTATAGTGGAAACGAAAGAAATTCATGAATTTGTTCTATAAGAGATGAAAAAACCATCATAATTTTTGTTGCATAATTACTTTGCTATTAAAAATTTTCTTGTTCAAAATAAATTGTAAATCGTTCTGAAATTTTGAAATTACAAAAAGGGGATGGTGGAGTTGGCACATTTGATGTAGGGGGGGGGGGCCCTGCCTTCATTTTTGGTTCAAATCTTCCAATTTTTTGGGTGCACGCCTAACTAGGGTTCGAAATTCCTATAATAAATTAAAATTGAACTAAAATGACCTCTAATGACCTCCACAAATAGAAAATATTTCAACTATGGCTTAATGCATATCAAACGAAAGCTGGGAACCCAGGGAATCCAGTAGCAGCATCAAATCCAGTGTTTGACCTTCTAATGACCTCTTACGACCTCTAATGACCTAAATGACCTCCAAAAATGAAAATGTTTTAAC